>NW_022097925.1:0-24472 GCF_006542625.1 Nomascus leucogenys
ATTCAACTAACATAGTTGAACGGTAGTTTTTATTGCGCAATTCTGAAACACTCTTTCTGTAGAAAATACAAGTGGACATTCAGGGCGCTGAGAGGCCTATAGTGGGAAAAGGAATATCTTCAAAAAAAACCACATAGAAGCAATCTGTGAAACTTCTTTCTGTTCTGTGCATTCAACTAACAGAGTTGAACCTCAGTTTTGATTGAGCAGTTCTGAAACACTCTTTCTGTAGAAAATACAAGTGGACATTCAGGGCGCTAAGAGGACTATAGTGGAAAAAGGAAAAAGTTCACATAAAAATTACACAGACGCTGTCTGTGAAAGTTCTCTCTGTTCTGTGCATTCAACTAACGGAGTTGAACCTTACTTTTGATTGAGAAGTTCTGAAACACTCTTTCTGTACATAATGCAAGTGGACCTTCGGAGCGCTAAGAGGCCTATAGCGGAAAAAGTAATACCTTCAAATACAAACTACACAGAATCATTCTGTGAAACTTCTTTCTGTTCTTTGCATTCATCTAACAGAGTTGAACCTTACTTTTGATTGAGCACTTTTGAAACACCCTTTCTATAGAAAACGCAATTGGACATTCAGGGAGCTAAGAGGCCTATAGTGGAAAAAGGAATATTTTCAAATAAAAACTGCACAGAAGCACTCTGCGAAACTTCCTACTGTTCTGTGCATTCAACTAACATAGTTGAACGGTAGTTTTTATTGAGCAGTTCTGAAACACTCTTTCTGTAGAAAATGCAAGTTAACATTCAGGGCGCTAAGAGGCCTATAGCGGAAAAATGAATATGTTCAAATAAAAACTACACAGAAGCAATCTGTGAAACTGCTTTCTGTTCTGTGCATTCAACTAACAGCGTTGAACCTTACTTTTGATTGAGCAGTTCTGAAACACTCTTTCTGTAGAAAATGCAAGTGGACATTCAGGGCGCTAATAGGCCTAAGTTGGAAAAAGGAATATCTTCAAATAAAAACTACAAAGAAGCTATCTGTGAAACTTCTTACACTTCTGTGCATTCAACTAACAGAGTTCAACGTTACTTTTGATTTCCCAGTTCTGAAACACTCTTTCTGTAGAAAATGCAAGTGGACCTTCGGAGCGCTAAGAGGAATATAGCAGAAAAAGTAATATCTTCAAATAAAAACTATACAGAAGCATTCTGTGAAACTTCTTCCTGTTCTGTGCATTCAACTAACAGAGTTGAACCTTACTTTGGATTGAGCAGTTCTGAAACACTCTTTCTGTAGAAAATGCAAGTGGATCTTCGGAGTGCTAAGAAGCCTATAGCGGAAAAAGTAATATCTTCAAATAAAAACTGCACAGAAGAAATATGCGAAACTTCTTCCTGTTCTGTGCATTCAACTAACATAGTTGAATGGTAGTTTTATTGAGCAGTTCTGAAACAGTCTTTCTATAGAAAATGCAAGTGGACATTCAGGACGCGGAGTGGCCTATAGTGGGAAAAGGAATATCTTCAAATAAAAACCACACAGAAGCAATCTATGAAATTTCTTACTGTTCTGTGCATTCAACTAACGGAGTTGAACCTTAGTTATTATTGAGCAGTTCTGAAACACTCCTTCTGTAGAAAATGCAATCGAACATTCAGGGCGCTAAGAGGCCCATAGTAGAAAAAGGAATATCTTCAAACAATAACTACACAGAAGCAATCTGTGAAACTTCTTTGTGTTCTGTGCATTCAACTAACAGAGTTGAAACTTACTTTTGATTGAGCAGTTCTGAAACACTCTTTCTGGAGAAAATGCAAGTGGACCTTCGGAGCGCAAAGAGGCCTATAGCAGAAAAAGGAATGTCTTCAAATAAAAACTACACAGAAGCATTCTGTGAAACTTCTTTCTGTTCTGTGCATTCAACTAACAGAGTTTAACCTTACTTTTGATTGAGCAGTTCCTAAACACTCTTTCTGTAGAAAATGTAATTGGATATTCAGGGCGCAAAGAGGCCTATAGTGGAAAAGGAATATTTTCAAATAAAAACTGCACAGAAGAAATCTGTGAAACTTCTTACTGTTCTGTGCATTCAACTAACAGAGTTGAACCTCAGTTTTGATTGAGCAGTTCTGAAACACTCTTTCTGTAGAAAATGAAAGTGGACTTCGGAGCGCTAATAGGCCTACAGCGGAATAAGTAATATCTTCAAATAAAAACTACACAGAAGCAATCTGTGAAACTTCTTTCTATTCTCTGCATTCAACTAACAGAGTTGAACCTTAGTTTTGATTGAGCAGTTCTGTAACACTCTTTCTGTAGAAAATACAAGTGCACATTCAGGGCGCTAAGAGGCCTATAGTGGAAAAAGGAATAAGTTCAAATAAAAACTACGCAGAAGATATCTGTGAAACTTCTCTCTGTTCTGTGCATTCAACTAACAGATTTGAACCTTAGTTTTGATTGAGCAGTTCTGAAACAGTCTTTCTGTAGAAAATGCAAGTGGACATTCATGGCGCTAAGAGGCCCATAGTAGAAAAAGGAATATCTTCAAACAAAAACTACACAGAAGCAATCTGTGAAACTTCTTTCTGTTCTGTGCATTCAACTAACAGAGTTGAACCTTACTTTTGATTGAGCAGTTCTGAAACACTCTTTCTGTAGAAAATGCAAGTGGACATTCAGGGCGCTAAGAGGCCTATTGTGGAAAAGGAATATTTTCAAATAAAAACTGCACAGAAGAAATCTGTGAAACTTCTTACTGTTCTGTGCATTCAACTAACAGAGTTGAACCTCAGTATTGATTGAGCAGTTCCGAAACACTCTTTCTGTAGAAAATACAAGTGGACATTCAGGGCGCTAAGAGGACTATAGTGGAAAAAGGAAAAAGTTCACATAAAAACTACACAGAAGCTATCTGTGAAACTTCTCTCTGTTCTCTGCATTCAACTAACGGATTTGAACCTTACTTTTGATTGAGAAGTTCTGAAACACTCTTTTTGCAGAAAATGCAAGTGGACATTCGGAGCGCTAAGAGGCCTATAGCGGAAAAATTAATACCTTCAAATACAAACTACACAGAAGCATTCTGTGAAACTTCTTTCTGTTCTGTGCATTCATCTAACAGAGTTGAACCTTACTTTTGATTGAGCACTTGTGAAACAGCCTTTCTATAGAAAATGCAATTGTACATTCAGGGAGCTAAGAGACCTATAGTGGAAAAAGGAATATTTTCAAATAAAAACTGCACAGAAGCAATCTGCGAAACTTCTTACTGTTCTGTGCATTCAACTAACAGAGTTGAACCTTAGTTTATATTGAGCAGTTATGAAACACTCTTTCTGCAGTAAATGCAAGTGAACATTCTGGGCGCTAAGAGGCCTATAGTTGAAAAAGGTATATGTTGAAATAAAAACTACAAAGAAGCAATCTGTGAAACTTCTTTCTGTTCTGTGCATTCAACTAACAGCGTTGAACCTTACTTTTGATTGAGCAGTTCTGAAACAGTCTTTCTGTAGAAAATGCAAGTGGACATTCAGGGCGCTAAGAGGCCTAAGGTGGAAAAAGGAATATCTTCAAATAAAAACTACAAAGAAGCTATCTGTGAAACTTCTTACACTTCTGTGCATTCAACTAACAGAGTTCAACTTTACTTTTGATTTCCCAGTTCTGAAACACTCTTTCTGTAGAAAATGCAAGTGGACCTTCGGAGCGCTAAGAGGAATATAGCAGAAAAAGTAATATCTTCAAATAAAAACTATACAGAAGCATTCTGTGAAACTTCTTCCTGTTCTGTGCATTCAACTAACAGAGTTGAACCTTACTTTGGATTGAGCAGTTCTGAAACACTCTTTCTGTAGAAAATGCAAGTGGATCTTCGGAGTGCTAAGAAGCCTATAGCGGAAAAAGTAATATCTTCAAATAAAAATGCACAGAAGAAATATGCGAAACTTCTTCCTGTTCTGTGCATTCAACTAACATAGTTGAATGGTAGTTTTTATTGAGCAGTTCTGAAACACTCTTTCTATAGAAAATGCAAGTGGACATTCAGGCGCGGAGGCCTATAGTGGGAAAAGGAATATCTTCAAATAAAAACCACACAGAAGCAATCTGTGAAACTTCTTACTGTTCTGGGCATTCAACTAACAAAGTTGAACCTTAGTTATTATTGAGCAGTTCTGAAATACTCTTTCTGTAGAAAATGCAAGTGAACATTCATGGCGCTAAGAGGCCTATAGCAGAAAAATGAATATGTTCAAATAAAAACTACACAGAAGCAATCTGTGAAACTTCTTACTGTTCTGTGCATGCAACTAACAGAGTTGAAACTTAGTTTATATTGAGCAGTTATGAAACACTCTTTCTGCAGAAAACGCAAGTGAACATTCAGGGCGCTAAGAAGCCTATAGATGAAAAAGGTATATGTTCAAATAAAAACTACTCGGAAGATATCTGTGAAACATCTCTCTGTTCTGTGCATTCTACTAACAGAGTTGAACCTTAGTTTTGATTCAGCAGTTCTGAAACACCCTTTCTGTAGAAAATGCACGTGGACATTCATGGCGCTAAGAGGCCCATAGTAGAAAAAGGAATATCTTCAAACAAAAACTACACAGAAGCAATCTGTGAAACTTCTTTCTGTTCTGTGCATTCAACTAACAGAGTTGAACCTTACTTTTGATTGAGCAGTTCTGAAACACTCTTTCTGTAGAAAATACAAGTGGACATTCAGGGCGATAAGAGGACTATAGTGGAAAAAGGAGAAAGTTCACCTAAAAACTACACAGAAGCTATCTGTGAAACTTCTCTCTGTTCTGTGCATTCAAATAACGGAGTTGAACCTTACTTTTGATTGAGATGTTCTGAAACACTCTTTCTGTAGAAAATGCAAGTGGACATTCGGAGCGCTAAGAGGCCTATAGCGGAAAAAGGAATACCTTCAAATACAAACTCCACAGAACCATTCTGTGAAACTTCTTTCTGTTCTTCGCATTCATCTAACAGAGTTGAACCCTACGTTTGATTTAGCACTTCTGAAACACCCTTTCTATAGAAAATGCAATTGGACATTCAGGGAGCTAAGAGGCCTGTAGTGGAAAAAGGAATATTTTCAAATAAAAACTGCACAGAAGCAATCTGCGAAACTTCTTACTGTTCTGGCATTCAACTCACAGAGTTGAACCTTAGTTTATATTGAGCAATTATGAAACACTCTTTCTGCAGAAAATGCAAGTGAACATTCAGGGCGCTAAGAGGCCTATACTTGAAAAAGGTATATGTTCAAATAATAATTACAAAGGAGCTATCTGTGAAAATTCTTACATTTCTGTGCATTCAACTAACAGAGTTCAACCTTACTTTTGATTGAGCAGTTCTGAAACACCTTTTCTGTAGAAAATGCAAGTTGACATTCAGGGCGCTAAGAGGCCTATGGCGGAAAAAGGAATATTTTTAAATAAAAACTGCACAGAAGCAATCTGCGAAACTTCTTACTGTTCTGTTCATTCAACTAACATAGTTGAACGGTAGTTTTTATTGAGTAGTTCTGAAACACTCTTTCTGTAGAAAATGCAAGTGGACATTCAGGGCGCTAAGAGGCCTATAGAGGAAAAATGAATATGTTCAAATAAAAACTACACAGAAGCAATCTGTGAAACTTCTTACTGTTCTGTGCATTCAACTAACAGAGTTGAACCTTAGTTTATATTGAGCAGTTATGAAACACACTTTCTGCAGAAAATGCAAGTGAACATTCAGGGCGCTAAGAGGCCTAGAGTTGAAAAAGTTATATGTTCAAATAATAACTACAAAGAAGCTATCTGTGAAACTTCTTACAGTTCTGTGCATTCAACTAACAGAGTTCAACCTTACATTTCATTGAGCAGTTCGGAAACACCCTTTCTGTAGAAAATGCAAGTGGACATTCAGGGCGCAAAGAGGCCTATCTTGGAAAAAGGAATACCTTCAAATAAAAACTACACAGAAGCAATCTGTGAAACTACTTCCTGTTTTGTGCATTCAACTAACAGAGTTTAACCTTACATTTGATTGAGCAGTTGCGAAACACTCTTTCTGTAGAAAATGCAATTGGACATTCAGGGAGCTTAGAGGCCTATAGTGGAAAAAGGAATAAGTTCACATAAAAACTACACAGAAGCTATCTGTGAAACTTCTCTCTGTTCTGTGCATTCAACTAACGGAATTGAACCTTACTTTTGATTGAGAAGTCCTGAAACACTCTTTCTGTAGAAAATGCAAGTGGACTTTCGGAGCGCTAAGAGGCCTATAGCGGAAAAAGTAATACCTTCATATACAAACTACACAGAAGCATTCTGTGAAACTTCTTTCTGTTCTTTGCATTCATCTAACAGAGTTGAACCTTACTTTTGATTGAGCACTTCTGAAACACCCTTTCTATAGAAAATGCAATTGGACATTCAGGGAGATAAGAGGCCTATAGTGGAAAAAGGAATATTTTCAAATAAAAACTGCACAGAAGCAATCTACGAAACTTCTTACTGTTCTGTGCTTTCAACCTATAGAGTTGAACGGTAGTTTTTATTGAGCAGTTCTGAAACCCTCTTTCTGTAGAAAATGCAAGTGGACACTCAGGGCGCTGAGAGGCTTATAGTGGGAAAAGGAATATCTTCAAATAAAAACCACACAGAAGCAATCTGTGAAACTTCTTACTCTTCTTTGCATTCAACTAACAGAGTTGAACCTTAGTTAGTATTGAGCAGTTCTGAAACACTCTTTCTGTAGAAAATGCAAGTGAACATTCAGGGCGCTAAGAGGCCTATAGCGGAAAAATGTATATGTTCAAATAAAAACTGCACCTCAGCAATCTCTGAAACTTCTTAGTGTTCTGTGCATTCAACTAACAGAGTTGAACCTTAGTTTATATTGAGTAGTTATTAAACATTCTTTCTGCAGAAAATGCATGTGTACATTCAGGGCGCTAAGAGGCTTATAGTTGAAAAAGGTATATGTTCAAATAAAAACTACAAAGAAGCTATCTGTGAAACCTCTTACAGTTCTGTGCACTCAACTAACAGAGTTCAACATTACTTTTGATTGAGCAGTTCTGAAACACCCTTTCTGTAGAAAATGCAAGTGGACATTCAGGGCGCTAAGAGGCCTATGGTGGAAAAAGGAATACCTTCAAATAAAAGCTACACAGAAGCAATCTGTGAAACTTCTTACGGTTCTGTACTTTAAACTAACACAGTTGAACCTTAATTTTGATTGAACAGTTCTGAAACACTCTTTCTGTAGAAAATGCAAGTGGACATTCATGGCGCTAAGTGGCCTATAGTGGAAAAGGGAATATCTTCAAACAAAAACTACAAAGAAGCAATCTGTGAAACTTCTTTCTGTTCTGTGCATTCAACTAACAGAATTGAACCTTAGTTTTGATTGAGCAGTTCTGAAACACTCTTTCTGTAGAAAATACAAGTGGACATTCAGGGCGCTAAGAGGCCTATAAAGGAAAAAGGAATAAGTTCAAATAAAAACTACACAGAAATCATCTGTGAAATTTCTCTCTGTTCTGTGCATTCAACTAACAGAGTTGAACCTTAGTTTTCATGGAGCAGTTCTGAAAAACTCTTTCTGTAGAAAATGCAAGTGGACATTCATGGCTGTAAGAGGTCCATAGTAGAAAAAGGAATATCTTCAAACAAAAACTACACAGAAGCAATCTGTGAAACTTATTACTGTTCCGTGCATTCAACTAACATAGTTGAACGGTAGTTTTTATTGCGCAATTCTGAAACACTCTTTCTGTAGAAAATACAAGTGGACATTCAGGGCGCTGAGAGGCCTATAGTGGGAAAAGGAATATCTTCAAATAAAAACCACATAGAAGCAATCTGTGAAACTTCTTTCTGTTCTGTGCATTCAACTAACAGAGTTGAACCTCAGTTTTGATTGAGCAGTTCTGAAACACTCTTTCTGTAGAAAATACAAGTGGACATTCAGGGCGCTAAGAGGACTATAGTGGAAAAAGGAAAAAGTTCACATAAAAATTACACAGACGCTGTCTGTGAAAGTTCTCTCTGTTCTGTGCATTCAACTAACGGAGTTGAACCTTACTTTTGATTGAGAAGTTCTGAAACACTCTTTCTGTACATAATGCAAGTGGACCTTCGGAGCGCTAAGAGGCCTATAGCGGAAAAAGTAATACCTTCAAATACAAACTACACAGAATCATTCTGTGAAACTTCTTTCTGTTCTTTGCATTCATCTAACAGAGTTGAACCTTACTTTTGATTGAGCACTTTTGAAACACCCTTTCTATAGAAAACGCAATTGGACATTCAGGGAGCTAAGAGGCCTATAGTGGAAAAAGGAATATTTTCAAATAAAAACTGCACAGAAGCACTCTGCGAAACTTCCTACTGTTCTGTGCATTCAACTAACATAGTTGAACGGTAGTTTTTATTGAGCAGTTCTGAAACACTCTTTCTGTAGAAAATGCAAGTTAACATTCAGGGCGCTAAGAGGCCTATAGCGGAAAAATGAATATGTTCAAATAAAAACTACACAGAAGCAATCTGTGAAACTGCTTTCTGTTCTGTGCATTCAACTAACAGCGTTGAACCTTACTTTTGATTGAGCAGTTCTGAAACACTCTTTCTGTAGAAAATGCAAGTGGACATTCAGGGCGCTAATAGGCCTAAGTTGGAAAAAGGAATATCTTCAAATAAAAACTACAAAGAAGCTATCTGTGAAACTTCTTACACTTCTGTGCATTCAACTAACAGAGTTCAACGTTACTTTTGATTTCCCAGTTCTGAAACACTCTTTCTGTAGAAAATGCAAGTGGACCTTCGGAGCGCTAAGAGGAATATAGCAGAAAAAGTAATATCTTCAAATAAAAACTATACAGAAGCATTCTGTGAAACTTCTTCCTGTTCTGTGCATTCAACTAACAGAGTTGAACCTTACTTTGGATTGAGCAGTTCTGAAACACTCTTTCTGTAGAAAATGCAAGTGGATCTTCGGAGTGCTAAGAAGCCTATAGCGGAAAAAGTAATATCTTCAAATAAAAACTGCACAGAAGAAATATGCGAAACTTCTTCCTGTTCTGTGCATTCAACTAACATAGTTGAATGGTAGTTTTATTGAGCAGTTCTGAAACAGTCTTTCTATAGAAAATGCAAGTGGACATTCAGGACGCGGAGTGGCCTATAGTGGGAAAAGGAATATCTTCAAATAAAAACCACACAGAAGCAATCTATGAAATTTCTTACTGTTCTGTGCATTCAACTAACGGAGTTGAACCTTAGTTATTATTGAGCAGTTCTGAAACACTCCTTCTGTAGAAAATGCAATCGAACATTCAGGGCGCTAAGAGGCCCATAGTAGAAAAAGGAATATCTTCAAACAATAACTACACAGAAGCAATCTGTGAAACTTCTTTGTGTTCTGTGCATTCAACTAACAGAGTTGAAACTTACTTTTGATTGAGCAGTTCTGAAACACTCTTTCTGGAGAAAATGCAAGTGGACCTTCGGAGCGCAAAGAGGCCTATAGCAGAAAAAGGAATGTCTTCAAATAAAAACTACACAGAAGCATTCTGTGAAACTTCTTTCTGTTCTGTGCATTCAACTAACAGAGTTTAACCTTACTTTTGATTGAGCAGTTCCTAAACACTCTTTCTGTAGAAAATGTAATTGGATATTCAGGGCGCAAAGAGGCCTATAGTGGAAAAGGAATATTTCCAAATAAAAACTGCACAGAAGAAATCTGTGAAACTTCTTACTGTTCTGTGCATTCAACTAACAGAGTTGAACCTCAGTTTTGATTGAGCAGTTCTGAAACACTCTTTCTGTAGAAAATGAAAGTGGACCTTCGGAGCGCTAATAGGCCTACAGCGGAATAAGTAATATCTTCAAATAAAAACTACACAGAAGCAATCTGTGAAACTTCTTTCTATTCTCTGCATTCAACTAACAGAGTTGAACCTTAGTTTTGATTGAGCAGTTCTGTAACACTCTTTCTGTAGAAAATACAAGTGCACATTCAGGGCGCTAAGAGGCCTATAGTGGAAAAAGGAATAAGTTCAAATAAAAACTACGCAGAAGATATCTGTGAAACTTCTCTCTGTTCTGTGCATTCAACTAACAGATTTGAACCTTAGTTTTGATTGAGCAGTTCTGAAACAGTCTTTCTGTAGAAAATGCAAGTGGACATTCATGGCGCTAAGAGGCCCATAGTAGAAAAAGGAATATCTTCAAACAAAAACTACACAGAAGCAATCTGTGAAACTTCTTTCTGTTCTGTGCATTCAACTAACAGAGTTGAACCTTACTTTTGATTGAGCAGTTCTGAAACACTCTTTCTGTAGAAAATGCAAGTGGACATTCAGGGCGCTAAGAGGCCTATTGTGGAAAAGGAATATTTTCAAATAAAAACTGCACAGAAGAAATCTGTGAAACTTCTTACTGTTCTGTGCATTCAACTAACAGAGTTGAACCTCAGTATTGATTGAGCAGTTCCGAAACACTCTTTCTGTAGAAAATACAAGTGGACATTCAGGGCGCTAAGAGGACTATAGTGGAAAAAGGAAAAAGTTCACATAAAAACTACACAGAAGCTATCTGTGAAACTTCTCTCTGTTCTCTGCATTCAACTAACGGATTTGAACCTTACTTTTGATTGAGAAGTTCTGAAACACTCTTTTGCAGAAAATGCAAGTGGACATTCGGAGCGCTAAGAGGCCTATAGCGGAAAAATTAATACCTTCAAATACAAACTACACAGAAGCATTCTGTGAAACTTCTTTCTGTTCTGTGCATTCATCTAACAGAGTTGAACCTTACTTTTGATTGAGCACTTGTGAAACAGCCTTTCTATAGAAAATGCAATTGTACATTCAGGGAGCTAAGAGACCTATAGTGGAAAAAGGAATATTTTCAAATAAAAACTGCACAGAAGCAATCTGCGAAACTTCTTACTGTTCTGTGCATTCAACTAACAGAGTTGAACCTTAGTTTATATTGAGCAGTTATGAAACACTCTTTCTGCAGTAAATGCAAGTGAACATTCTGGGCGCTAAGAGGCCTATAGTTGAAAAAGGTATATGTTGAAATAAAAACTACAAAGAAGCAATCTGTGAAACTTCTTTCTGTTCTGTGCATTCAACTAACAGCGTTGAACCTTACTTTTGATTGAGCAGTTCTGAAACAGTCTTTCTGTAGAAAATGCAAGTGGACATTCAGGGCGCTAAGAGGCCTAAGGTGGAAAAAGGAATATCTTCAAATAAAAACTACAAAGAAGCTATCTGTGAAACTTCTTACACTTCTGTGCATTCAACTAACAGAGTTCAACTTTACTTTTGATTTCCCAGTTCTGAAACACTCTTTCTGTAGAAAATGCAAGTGGACCTTCGGAGCGCTAAGAGGAATATAGCAGAAAAAGTAATATCTTCAAATAAAAACTATACAGAAGCATTCTGTGAAACTTCTTCCTGTTCTGTGCATTCAACTAACAGAGTTGAACCTTACTTTGGATTGAGCAGTTCTGAAACACTCTTTCTGTAGAAAATGCAAGTGGATCTTCGGAGTGCTAAGAAGCCTATAGCGGAAAAAGTAATATCTTCAAATAAAAATTGCACAGAAGAAATATGCGAAACTTCTTCCTGTTCTGTGCATTCAACTAACATAGTTGAATGGTAGTTTTATTGAGCAGTTCTGAAACACTCTTTCTATAGAAAATGCAAGTGGACATTCAGGACGCGGAGTGGCCTATAGTGGGAAAAGGAATATCTTCAAATAAAAACCACACAGAAGCAATCTATGAAATTTCTTACTGTTCTGTGCATTCAACTAACCGAGTTGAACCTTAGTTATTATTGAGAAGTTCTGAAACACTCCTTCTGTAGAAAATGCAATCGAACATTCAGGGCGCTAAGAGGCCCATAGTAGAAAAAGGAATATCTTCAAACAATAACTACACAGAAGCAATCTCTGAAACTTCTTTGTCTTCTGTGCATTCAACTAACAGAGTTGAAACTTACATTTGATTGAGCAGTTCTGAAACACTCTTTCTGTA
This sequence comes from Nomascus leucogenys, assembly GCF_006542625.1. Lineage (NCBI taxonomy): Eukaryota > Metazoa > Chordata > Mammalia > Primates > Hylobatidae > Nomascus > Nomascus leucogenys. The sequence continues at coordinate 12,017 of NW_022097925.1, forward strand.
GAAAATGCAAGTGGACCTTCGGAGCGCAAAGAGGACTATAGCAGAAAAAGTAATGTCTTCAAATAAAAACTACACAGAAGCATTCTGTGAAACTTCTTTCTGTTCTGTGCATTCAACTAACACAGTTTAACCTTACTTTTGATTGAGCAGTTCCTAAACACTCTTTCTGTAGAAAATGTAATTGGATATTCAGGGCGCAAAGAGGCCTATAGTGGAAAAGGAATATTTTCAAATAAAAACTGCACAGAAGAAATCTGTGAAACTTCTTACTGTTCTGTGCATTCAACTAACAGAGTTGAACCTCAGTTTTGATTGAGCAGTTCTGAAACACTCTTTCTGTAGAAAATGAAAGTGGAATTCGGAGCGCTAAGAGGCCTACAGCGGATAAGTAATATCTTCTAATAAAAACTACACAGAAGCAATCTGTGAAACTTCTTTCTATTCTCTGCATTCAACTAACAGATTTGAACCTTCGTTTTGATTGAGCAGTTCTGAAACACTCTTTCTGTAGAAAATACAAGTGGACATTCAGGGCGCTAAGAGGCCTATAGTGGAAAAAGGAATAAGTTCAAATAAAAACTACACAGAAGATATCTGTGAAACTTCTCTCTGTTCTGTGCATTCAACTAACAGATTTGAACCTTAGTTTTGATTGAGCAGTTCTGAAACACTCTTTCTGTAGAAAATGCAAGTGGACATTCATGGCGCTAAGAGGCCCATAGTAGAAAAAGGAATATCTTCAAACAAAAACTACACAGAAGCAATCTGTGAAACTTCTTTCTGTTCTGTGCATTCAACTAACAGAGTTGAACCTTACTTTTGATTGAGCAGTTCTGAAACACTCTTTCTGTAGAAAATGCAAGTGGACATTCAGGGCGCTAAGAGGCCTATTGTGGAAAAGGAATATTTTCAAATAAAAACTGCACAGAAGAAATCTGTGAAACTTCTTACTGTTCTGTGCATTCAACTAACAGAGTTGAACCTCAGTTTTGATTGAGCAGTTCCGAAACACTCTTTCTGTAGAAAATACAAGTGGACATTCAGGGCGCTAAGAGGACTATAGTGGAAAAAGGAAAAAGTTCACATAAAAACTACACAGAAGCTATCTGTGAAACTTCTCTCTGTTCTCTGCATTCAACTAACGGATTTGAACCTTACTTTTGATTGAGAACTTCTGAAACACTCTTTCTGCAGAAAATGCAAGTGGACATTCGGAGCGCTAAGAGGCCTATAGCGGAAAAAGTAATACCTTCAAATAAAAACTACACAGAAGCATTCTGTGAAACTTCTTTCTGTTCTGTGCTTTCAACTAACAGAGTTTAACCTTACTTTTGATTGAGCAGTTCTGAAACCCTCTTTCTGTAGGAAATGCAATTGGACATTCAGGGCGCTAAGAGGCCTATAGTGGAAAAGGAATATTTTCAAATAAAAACTGCACAGAAGAAATCTGTGAAACTTCTTAATGTTCTGTGCATTCAGCTAACAGAGTTGAACCTCAGTTTTGATTGAGCAGTTCTGAAACCCTCTTTCTGTAGAAAGTACAAGTGGACATTCAGGGCGCTAAGAGTACTATAGTGGAAAAAGGAAAAGTTCACATAAAAACTACACAGAAGCTATCTGTGAAACTTCTCTCTGTTCTGTGCATTCAACTAACGGATTTGAACCTTACTTTTGATTGAGAAGTTCTGAAACACTCTTTCTGTAGAAAATGCAAGTGGACCTTCGGAGCGCTAAGAGGCCTACAGCGGAAAAAGTAATACCTTCAAATACAAACTTCACAGAAGCATTCTGTGAAATTTCTTTCTGTTCTTTGCATTCATCTAACAGAGTTGAACCTTACTTTTGATTGAGCACTTCTGAAACACCCTTTCTATAGAAAATGCAATTGGACATTCAGGGAGCTAAGAGGCCTATAGTGGAAAAAGGAATATTTTCAAATAAAAACTGCACAGAAGCAATCTGCGAAACTTCTTACTGTTCTGTTCATTCAACTAACATAGTTGAACGGTAGTTTTTATTGAGCAGTTCTGAAACACTCTTTCTGTAGAAAATGCAAGTGGACATTCAGGGCGCTGAGAGGCCTATAGTGGGAAAAGGAATATCTTCAAATAAAAACCACACAGAAGCAATCTGTGAAACTTCTTACTGTTCTGTGCATTCAACTAACCGAGTTGAACCTTAGTTATTATTGAGCAGTTCTGAAACACTCTTTCTGTAGAAAATGCAAGTGAACATTCAGGGCGCTAAGAGTCCTATAGCGGAAAAATGAATATGTTCAAATAAAAACTACACAGAAGCAATCTGTGAAACTTTTTACTGTTCTGTGCATTCAACTAACAGAGTTGAACCTTAGTTTATATTGAGCAGTTATGAAACACTCTTTCTGCAGAAAATGCAAGTGAACATTCAGGGCGCTAAGAGGCCTATAGTTGAAAAAGTTATATGTTCAAATAAAAACTACAAAGAAGCTATCTGTGAAACTTCTTACAGTTCTGTGCATTCAACTAACAGAGTTCAACCTTACTTTTGATTGAGCAGTTCTGAAACACCCTTTCTGTAGAAAATGCAAGTGGACATTCAGGGCGCTAAGAGGCCTATGGTGGAAAAAGGAATACCTTCAAATAAAAACTACACAGAAGCAATCTGTGAAACTTCTTACGGTTCTGTTCTTTAAACTAACACAGTTGAACCTTAATTTTGATTGAACAGTTCTGAAACACTCTTTCTGTAGAAAATGCAAGTGGACCTTCGTAGCGCTAAGAGGCCTATAGCGGAAAAAGTAATACCTTCAAATAAAAACTACACAGAAGCATTCTGTGAAACTTCTTTCTGTTCTGTGCTTTCAACTAACAGAGTTAACCTTACTTTGATTGAGCAGTTTGAAACCCTCTTTCTGTAGAAAATGCAATGGACATTCAGGGCGCTAAGAGGCTATAGTGGAAAAGGAATATTTCAAATAAAAACTGCACAGAAGAAATCTGTGAAACTTCTTACTGTTCTGTGCATTCAGCTAACAGAGTTGAACCTCATTTTGATTGAGCAGTTCTGAAACCTCTTTCTGTAGAAAATACAAGTGGACATTCAGGGCGCTAAGAGTCTATAGTGGAAAAAAAATTCAATAAAAACACAGAAGCAATCTGTGAAACTTCTTACGTTCTGTCTTTAACTAACAGTTGAACCTTATTTTGATTGAACAGTTCTGAAACACTCTTTCTGTAGAAAATGCAAGTGGACCTTCGGAGCGCTAAGAGGCCTATAGCGGAAAAAGTAATACTTCAAATAAAAACTACACAGAAGCATTCTGTGAAACTTCTTTCTGTTCTGTGCTTTCAACTAACAGAGTTTAACCTTACTTTTGATTGAGCAGTTCTGAAACCTCTTTCTGTAGAAAATGCAATTGGACATTCGGGCGCTAAGAGGCCTATAGTGGAAAAGGAATATTTTCAAATAAAAACTGCACAGAAGAAATCTGTGAAACTTCTTACTGTTCTGTGCATTCAGCTAACAGAGTTGAACCTCAGTTTTGATTGAGCAGTTCTGAAACCCTCTTTCTGTAGAAAATACAAGTGGACATTCAGGGCGCTAAGAGTACTATAGTGGAAAAAGGAAAAAGTTCACATAAAAACTACACAGAAGCTATCTGTGAAACTTCTCTCTGTTCTGTGCATTCAACTAACGGATTTGAACCTTACTTTTGATTGAGAAGTTCTGAAACACTCTTTCTGTAGAAAATGCAAGTGGACCTTCGGAGCGCTAAGAGGCCTACAGCGGAAAAAGTAATACCTTCAAATACAAACTTCACAGAAGCATTCTGTGAAATTTCTTTCTGTTCTTTGCATTCATCTAACAGAGTTGAACCTTACTTTTGATTGAGCACTTCTGAAACACCCTTTCTATAGAAAATGCAATTGGACATTCAGGGAGCTAAGAGGCCTATAGTGGAAAAAGGAATATTTTCAAATAAAAACTGCACAGAAGCAACCTGCGAAACTTCTTACTGTTCTGTTCATTCAACTAACATAGTTGAACGGTAGTTTTTATTGAGCAGTTCTGAAACACTCTTTCTGTAGAAAATGCAAGTGGACATTCAGGGCGCTGAGAGGCCTATAGTGGGAAAAGGAATATCTTCAAATAAAAACCACACAGAAGCAATCTGTGAAACTTCTTACTGTTCTGTGCATTCAACTAACCGAGTTGAACCTTAGTTATTATTGAGCAGTTCTGAAACACTCTTTCTGTAGAAAATGCAAGTGAACATTCAGGGCGCTAAGAGTCCTATAGCGGAAAAATGAATATGTTCAAATAAAAACTACACAGAAGCAATCTGTGAAACTTTTTACTGTTCTGTGCATTCAACTAACAGAGTTGAACCTTAGTTTATATTGAGCAGTTATGAAACACTCTTTCTGCAGAAAATGCAAGTGAACATTCAGGGCGCTAAGAGGCCTATAGTTGAAAAAGGTATATGTTCAAATAAAAACTACAAAGAAGCTATCTGTGAAACTTCTTACAGTTCTGTGCATTCAACTAACAGAGTTCAACCTTACTTTTGATTGAGCAGTTCTGAAACACCCTTTCTGTAGAAAATGCAAGTGGACATTCAGGGCGCTAAGAGGCCTATGGTGGAAAAAGGAATACCTTCAAATAAAAACTACACAGAAGCAATCTGTGAAACTTCTTACGGTTCTGTTCTTTAAACTAACACAGTTGAACCTTAATTTTGATTGAACAGTTCTGAAACACTCTTTCTGTAGAAAATGCAAGTGGACCTTCGGAGCGCTAAGAGGCCTATAGCGGAAAAAGTAATACCTTCAAATAAAAACTACACAGAAGCATTCTGTGAAACTTCTTTCTGTTCTGTGCTTTCAACTAACAGAGTTTAACCTTACTTTTGATTGAGCAGTTCTGAAACCCTCTTTCTGTAGAAAATGCAATTGGACATTCAGGGCGCTAAGAGGCCTATAGTGGAAAAGGAATATTTTCAAATAAAAACTGCACAGAAGAAATCTGTGAAACTTCTTACTGTTCTGTGCATTCAGCTAACAGAGTTGAACCTCAGTTTTGATTGAGCAGTTCTGAAACCCTCTTTCTGTAGAAAATACAAGTGGACATTCAGGGCGCTAAGAGTACTATAGTGGAAAAAGGAAAAAGTTCACATAAAAACTACACAGAAGCTATCTGTGAAACTTCTCTCTGTTCTGTGCATTCAACTAACGGATTTGAACCTTACTTTTGATTGAGAAGTTCTGAAACACTCTTTCTGTAGAAAATGCAAGTGGACCTTCGGAGCGCTAAGAGGCCTACAGCGGAAAAAGTAATACCTTCAAATACAAACTTCACAGAAGCATTCTGTGAAATTTCTTTCTGTTCTTTGCATTCATCTAACAGAGTTGAACCTTACTTTTGATTGAGCACTTCTGAAACACCCTTTCTATAGAAAATGCAATTGGACATTCAGGGAGCTAAGAGGCCTATAGTGGAAAAAGGAATATTTTCAAATAAAAACTGCACAGAAGCAATCTGCGAAACTTCTTACTGTTCTGTTCATTCAACTAACATAGTTGAACGGTAGTTTTTATTGAGCAGTTCTGAAACACTCTTTCTGTAGAAAATGCAAGTGGACATTCAGGGCGCTGAGAGGCCTATAGTGGGAAAAGGAATATCTTCAAATAAAAACCACACAGAAGCAATCTGTGAAACTTCTTACTGTTCTGTGCATTCAACTAACCGAGTTGAACCTTAGTTATTATTGAGCAGTTCTGAAACACTCTTTCTGTAGAAAATGCAAGTGAACATTCAGGGCGCTAAGAGTCCTATAGCGGAAAAATGAATATGTTCAAATAAAAACTACACAGAAGCAATCTGTGAAACTTTTTACTGTTCTGTGCATTCAACTAACAGAGTTGAACCTTAGTTTATATTGAGCAGTTATGAAACACTCTTTCTGCAGAAAATGCAAGTGAACATTCAGGGCGCTAAGAGGCCTATAGTTGAAAAAGGTATATGTTCAAATAAAAACTACAAAGAAGCTATCTGTGAAACTTCTTACAGTTCTGTGCATTCAACTAACAGAGTTCAACCTTACTTTTGATTGAGCAGTTCTGAAACACCCTTTCTGTAGAAAATGCAAGTGGACATTCAGGGCGCTAAGAGGCCTATGGTGGAAAAAGGAATACCTTCAAATAAAAACTACACAGAAGCAATCTGTGAAACTTCTTACGGTTCTGTTCTTTAAACTAACACAGTTGAACCTTAATTTTGATTGAACAGTTCTGAAACACTCTTTCTGTAGAAAATGCAAGTGGACCTTCGGAGCGCTAAGAGGCCTATAGCGGAAAAAGTAATACCTTCAAATAAAAACTACACAGAAGCATTCTGTGAAACTTCTTTCTGTTCTGTGCTTTCAACTAACAGAGTTTAACCTTACTTTTGATTGAGCAGTTCTGAAACCCTCTTTCTGTAGAAAATGCAATTGGACATTCAGGGCGCTAAGAGGCCTATAGTGGAAAAGGAATATTTTCAAATAAAAACTGCACAGAAGAAATCTGTGAAACTTCTTACTGTTCTGTGCATTCAGCTAACAGAGTTGAACCTCAGTTTTGATTGAGCAGTTCTGAAACCCTCTTTCTGTAGAAAATACAAGTGGACATTCAGGGCGCTAAGAGTACTATAGTGGAAAAAGGAAAAAGTTCACATAAAAACTACACAGAAGCTATCTGTGAAACTTCTCTCTGTTCTGTGCATTCAACTAACGGATTTGAACCTTACTTTTGATTGAGAAGTTCTGAAACACTCTTTCTGTAGAAAATGCAAGTGGACCTTCGGAGCGCTAAGAGGCCTACAGCGGAAAAAGTAATACCTTCAAATACAAACTTCACAGAAGCATTCTGTGAAATTTCTTTCTGTTCTTTGCATTCATCTAACAGAGTTGAACCTTACTTTTGATTGAGCACTTCTGAAACACCCTTTCTATAGAAAATGCAATTGGACATTCAGGGAGCTAAGAGGCCTATAGTGGAAAAAGGAATATTTTCAAATAAAAACTGCACAGAAGCAATCTGCGAAACTTCTTACTGTTCTGTTCATTCAACTAACATAGTTGAACGGTAGTTTTTATTGAGCAGTTCTGAAACACTCTTTCTGTAGAAAATGCAAGTGGACATTCAGGGCGCTGAGAGGCCTATAGTGGGAAAAGGAATATCTTCAAATAAAAACCACACAGAAGCAATCTGTGAAACTTCTTACTGTTCTGTGCATTCAACTAACCGAGTTGAACCTTAGTTATTATTGAGCAGTTCTGAAACACTCTTTCTGTAGAAAATGCAAGTGAACATTCAGGGCGCTAAGAGTCCTATAGCGGAAAAATGAATATGTTCAAATAAAAACTACACAGAAGCAATCTGTGAAAATTTTACTGTTCTGTGCATTCAACTAACAGAGTTGAACCTTAGTTTTATTGAGCAGTTCTGAAACCTCTTTCTGTAGAAAATGCAAGTGGACATTCAGGGCGCTAAGAGGCTATAGTGGAAAAAGGAAAAGTTCAAATAAAAACTACAAAGAAGCTATCTGTGAAACTTCTTCTGTTCTGTGCATTCAACTAACGGATTTGAACCTTACTTTTGATTGAGAAGTTCTGAAACACTCTTTCTGTAGAAAATGCAAGTGGACCTTCGGAGCGCTAAGAGGCCTACAGCGGAAAAAGTAATACCTTCAAATACAAACTTCACAGAAGCATTCTGTGAAATTTCTTTCTGTTCTTTGCATTCATCTAACAGAGTTGAACCTTACTTTTGATTGAGCACTTCTGAAACACCCTTTCTATAGAAAATGCAATTGGACATTCAGGGAGCTAAGAGGCCTATAGTGGAAAAAGGAATATTTTCAAATAAAAACTGCACAGAAGCAATCTGCGAAACTTCTTACTGTTCTGTTCATTCAACTAACATAGTTGAACGGTAGTTTTATTGAGCAGTTCTGAAACACTCTTTCTGTAGAAAATGCAAGTGGACATTCAGGGCGCTGAGAGGCCTATAGTGGGAAAAGGAATATCTTCAAATAAAAACCACACAGAAGCAATCTGTGAAACTTCTTACTGTTCTGTGCATTCAACTAACCGAGTTGAACCTTAGTTATTATTGAGCAGTTCTGAAACACTCTTTCTGTAGAAAATGCAAGTGAACATTCAGGGCGCTAAGAGTCCTATAGCGGAAAAATGAATATGTTCAAATAAAAACTACACAGAAGCAATCTGTGAAACTTTTTACTGTTCTGTGCATTCAACTAACAGAGTTGAACCTTAGTTTATATTGAGCAGTTATGAAACACTCTTTCTGCAGAAAATGCAAGTGAACATTCAGGGCGCTAAGAGGCCTATAGTTGAAAAAGGTATATGTTCAAATAAAAACTACAAAGAAGCTATCTGTGAAACTTCTTACAGTTCTGTGCATTCAACTAACAGAGTTCAACCTTACTTTTGATTGAGCAGTTCTGAAACACCCTTTCTGTAGAAAATGCAAGTGGACATTCAGGGCGCTAAGAGGCCTATGGTGGAAAAAGGAATACCTTCAAATAAAAACTACACAGAAGCAATCTGTGAAACTTCTTACGGTTCTGTTCTTTAAACTAACACAGTTGAACCTTAATTTTGATTGAACAGTTCTGAAACACTCTTTCTGTAGAAAATGCAAGTGGACCTTCGGAGCGCTAAGAGGCCTATAGCGGAAAAAGTAATACCTTCAAATAAAAACTACACAGAAGCATTCTGTGAAACTTCTTTCTGTTCTGTGCTTTCAACTAACAGAGTTTAACCTTACTTTTGATTGAGCAGTTCTGAAACCCTCTTTCTGTAGAAAATGCAATTGGACATTCAGGGCGCTAAGAGGCCTATAGTGGAAAAGGAATATTTTCAAATAAAAACTGCACAGAAGAAATCTGTGAAACTTCTTACTGTTCTGTGCATTCAGCTAACAGAGTTGAACCTCAGTTTTGATTGAGCAGTTCTGAAACCCTCTTTCTGTAGAAAATACAAGTGGACATTCAGGGCGCTAAGAGTACTATAGTGGAAAAAGGAAAAAGTTCACATAAAAACTACACAGAAGCTATCTGTGAAACTTCTCTCTGTTCTGTGCATTCAACTAACGGATTTGAACCTTACTTTTGATTGAGAAGTTCTGAAACACTCTTTCTGTAGAAAATGCAAGTGGACCTTCGGAGCGCTAAGAGGCCTACAGCGGAAAAAGTAATACCTTCAAATACAAACTTCACAGAAGCATTCTGTGAAATTTCTTTCTGTTCTTTGCATTCATCTAACAGAGTTGAACCTTACTTTTGATTGAGCACTTCTGAAACACCCTTTCTATAGAAAATGCAATTGGACATTCAGGGAGCTAAGAGGCCTATAGTGGAAAAAGGAATATTTTCAAATAAAAACTGCACAGAAGCAACTGCGAAACTTCTTACTGTTCTGTTCATTCAACTAACATAGTTGAACGGTAGTTTTTATTGAGCAGTTCTGAAACACTCTTTCTGTAGAAAATGCAAGTGGACATTCAGGGCGCTGAGAGGCCTATAGTGGGAAAAGGAATATCTTCAAATAAAAACCACACAGAAGCAATCTGTGAAACTTCTTACTGTTCTGTGCATTCAACTAACCGAGTTGAACCTTAGTTATTATTGAGCAGTTCTGAAACACTCTTTCTGTAGAAAATGCAAGTGAACATTCAGGGCGCTAAGAGTCCTATAGCGGAAAAATGAATATGTTCAAATAAAAACTACACAGAAGCAATCTGTGAAACTTTTTACTGTTCTGTGCATTCAACTAACAGAGTTGAACCTTAGTTTATATTGAGCAGTTATGAAACACTCTTTCTGCAGAAAATGCAAGTGAACATTCAGGGCGCTAAGAGGCCTATAGTTGAAAAAGGTATATGTTCAAATAAAAACTACAAAGAAGCTATCTGTGAAACTTCTTACAGTTCTGTGCATTCAACTAACAGAGTTCAACCTTACTTTTGATTGAGCAGTTCTGAAACACCCTTTCTGTAGAAAATGCAAGTGGACATTCAGGGCGCTAAGAGGCCTATGGTGGAAAAAGGAATACCTTCAAATAAAAACTACACAGAAGCAATCTGTGAAACTTCTTACGGTTCTGTTCTTTAAACTAACACAGTTGAACCTTAATTTTGATTGAACAGTTCTGAAACACTCTTTCTGTAGAAAATGCAAGTGGACCTTCGGAGCGCTAAGAGGCCTATAGCGGAAAAAGTAATACCTTCAAATAAAAACTACACAGAAGCATTCTGTGAAACTTCTTTCTGTTCTGTGCTTTCAACTAACAGAGTTTAACCTTACTTTTGATTGAGCAGTTCTGAAACCCTCTTTCTGTAGAAAATGCAATTGGACATTCAGGGCGCTAAGAGGCCTATAGTGGAAAAGGAATATTTTCAAATAAAAACTGCACAGAAGAAATCTGTGAAACTTCTTACTGTTCTGTGCATTCAGCTAACAGAGTTGAACCTCAGTTTTGATTGAGCAGTTCTGAAACCCTCTTTCTGTAGAAAATACAAGTGGACATTCAGGGCGCTAAGAGTACTATAGTGGAAAAAGGAAAAAGTTCACATAAAAACTACACAGAAGCTATCTGTGAAACTTCTCTCTGTTCTGTGCATTCAACTAACGGATTTGAACCTTACTTTTGATTGAGAAGTTCTGAAACACTCTTTCTGTAGAAAATGCAAGTGGACCTTCGGAGCGCTAAGAGGCCTACAGCGGAAAAAGTAATACCTTCAAATACAAACTTCACAGAAGCATTCTGTGAAATTTCTTTCTGTTCTTTGCATTCATCTAACAGAGTTGAACCTTACTTTTGATTGAGCACTTCTGAAACACCCTTTCTATAGAAAATGCAATTGGACATTCAGGGAGCTAAGAGGCCTATAGTGGAAAAAGGAATATTTTCAAATAAAAACTGCACAGAAGCAATCTGCGAAACTTCTTACTGTTCTGTTCATTCAACTAACATAGTTGAACGGTAGTTTTTATTGAGCAGTTCTGAAACACTCTTTCTGTAGAAAATGCAAGTGGACATTCAGGGCGCTGAGAGGCCTATAGTGGGAAAAGGAATATCTTCAAATAAAAACCACACAGAAGCAATCTGTGAAACTTCTTACTGTTCTGTGCATTCAACTAACCGAGTTGAACCTTAGTTATTATTGAGCAGTTCTGAAACACTCTTTCTGTAGAAAATGCAAGTGAACATTCAGGGCGCTAAGAGTCCTATAGCGGAAAAATGAATATGTTCAAATAAAAACTACACAGAAGCAATCTGTGAAACTTTTTACTGTTCTGTGCATTCAACTAACAGAGTTGAACCTTAGTTTATATTGAGCAGTTATGAAACACTCTTTCTGCAGAAAATGCAAGTGAACATTCAGGGCGCTAAGAGGCCTATAGTTGAAAAAGGTATATGTTCAAATAAAAACTACAAAGAAGCTATCTGTGAAACTTCTTACAGTTCTGTGCATTCAACTAACAGAGTTCAACCTTACTTTTGATTGAGCAGTTCTGAAACACCCTTTCTGTAGAAAATGCAAGTGGACATTCAGGGCGCTAAGAGGCCTATGGTGGAAAAAGGAATACCTTCAAATAAAAACTACACAGAAGCAATCTGTGAAACTTCTTACGGTTCTGTTCTTTAAACTAACACAGTTGAACCTTAATTTTGATTGAACAGTTCTGAAACACTCTTTCTGTAGAAAATGCAAGTGGACCTTCGGAGCGCTAAGAGGCCTATAGCGGAAAAAGTAATACCTTCAAATAAAAACTACACAGAAGCATTCTGTGAAACTTCTTTCTGTTCTGTGCTTTCAACTAACAGAGTTTAACCTTACTTTTGATTGAGCAGTTCTGAAACCCTCTTTCTGTAGAAAATGCAATTGGACATTCAGGGCGCTAAGAGGCCTATAGTGGAAAAGGAATATTTTCAAATAAAAACTGCACAGAAGAAATCTGTGAAACTTCTTACTGTTCTGTGCATTCAGCTAACAGAGTTGAACCTCAGTTTTGATTGAGCAGTTCTGAAACCCTCTTTCTGTAGAAAATACAAGTGGACATTCAGGGCGCTAAGAGTACTATAGTGGAAAAAGGAAAAAGTTCACATAAAAACTACACAGAAGCTATCTGTGAAACTTCTCTCTGTTCTGTGCATTCAACTAACGGATTTGAACCTTACTTTTGATTGAGAAGTTCTGAAACACTCTTTCTGTAGAAAATGCAAGTGGACCTTCGGAGCGCTAAGAGGCCTACAGCGGAAAAAGTAATACCTTCAAATACAAACTTCACAGAAGCATTCTGTGAAATTTCTTTCTGTTCTTTGCATTCATCTAACAGAGTTGAACCTTACTTTTGATTGAGCACTTCTGAAACACCCTTTCTATAGAAAATGCAATTGGACATTCA
>NW_022097926.1:0-48390 GCF_006542625.1 Nomascus leucogenys
GTTGAATGGACAGAACAAAGAGTTTCACAGAATGCTTCTGTGTAGTTTTTATTTGGAGATACCCTTTTTCCACTATTGGCCACTCAGCGTTCAGAATGTCCACATGCAGTTTCTACAGAAAGAGTGTTTCAGAACTGCTCAATCAAAAGTAAGCTTCTACTCTGTTAGTTGAATGCACAGAAAACAAAGAAGTTTCGCAGAATGCTTCTGTGTAGTTTTTATTAGGAGATATTTCTTTTTCCACAGTAGGCCCTTAGCGCTCAGAATGTACACTTGCAGTTTCTACAGAAAGGGTGTTTCAGAACTGCTCAATCAAAAGTAAGCTTCAACTCTGTTGGTTAAATGCACAGAACAGAAAGAAGTTTCACAATGCTTCTGTATAGTTTTATTTGCAGATATTACTTTTTCCACTATAGGCCCTTAGTGCTCTGAATGTCCACTGGCAGTTTCTACAGAAAGGGTGTTTCAGAACTTCTCAATCAAAAGGAAGCTTCAATCTTTAGTTGAATGCACAGAACAGAAAGAATTTTCACAGAATGCTTCTGTGTACTTTTTATTTGAAGATATTTTCCACTACAGGCCCCTTAGCTCTCCGAATGTCCACTACCAGTTCCTACAGAAAGAGTGTTTCAGAAATGCTCTATCAAAAGTAAGCTTCAACTCTGTTAGTTGAATGCACAGAACAGAAAGAAGTTTCACAGAATGCTTCTGTGTAGTTTTTATTTGATGATATCCCTTTTTCCACTATAGCTCTTTAGCGCTCGAAATGTCAACTTGCAGTTTCTACTGAAAGAGTGTTTCAGAACTGCTCAATCAAAAGGAAGATTCAAATCTGTTAGTTGAAAGCACAGAACAGAAAGAAGTTTCGCAGAATGCTTCTGTGTAGTTTTTATTTGAAGATACTCCTTTTTCCCTACAGGCCCCTTAGCACTCCTAATTCAACGTGCAGTTTCTACAGAAAGAGTGTTTCAGAACTGCTCAATCAAAAGCAAGCTTCAACTCTGTTAGTTGAATGGACAGAACAGAAAGAAGATTCACAGAATGCTTCTGTGTAATTTTATTTGAAGATATCCCTTTTTCCAATATAGGCTCTTAGCGCTCGAAAATCAACTTGCAGTTTCTACAGAAAGAGTGTTTCAGAACTGCTCAATCAAAAGTAAGCTTCAACTCTGTTAGTTGAATGGACAGAACAGAAAGAAGTTTCACTGAATGCTTCCGTGTAGTTTTTATTTGAAGATATTCCTTTTTCCACTATAGGCCACTTACTCTGAATGTCCAGTTGCAGTTTCTACAGAAAGTGTTTTTCAGAACTGCTCAATCAAAAGTAAGATTCCACTCTGATAGTTGAATGGACAGAACTGAAAGGAGTTTCACAGAATGCTTCTGTGTAGTTTTTATTTGGAGATACCCTTTTTCCACTATTGGCCACTTAGCGTTCAGAATGTCCACATGCAGTTTCTACAGAAAGAGTGTTTCAGAACTGCTCAATCAAAAGTAAGCTTCTACTCTGTTAGTTGAATGCACAGAAAGCAAAGTAGTTTCGCAGAATGCTTCTGTGTAGTTTTTATTAGGAGATATTTCTTTTTCCACAGTAGGCCCCTTAGCGCTCAGAATGTACACTTGCAGTTTCTACAGAAAGGGTGTTTCAGAACTGCTCAATCAAAAGTAAGCTTCAACTCTGTTAGTTGAATGCACAGAACAGAAAGAAGTTTCACAGAATGCTTCTGTATAGTTTTTATTGCATATATTACTTTCCACTATAGGCCCATTAGTGCTCTGAATGTCCACTTGCAGTTTCTACAGAAAGGGTGTTTCAGAACTCTCAATCAAAAGGAAGCTTCAAGTCTTTTAGTTGAATGCACAGAACAGAATGAAGTTTCACAGAATGCTTCTGTGTAGTTTTTATTTGAAGATATCACTTTTTCCACTATAGGCCCTTTAGCGCTCCGAATGTCCACTGCAGTTTCTACAGAAAGAGTGTTTCAGAATGCTCAATCAAAAGTAAGCTTCAACTCTGTTAGTTGAATGACAGAACAGAAAGAAGTTTCACAGAATGCTTCTGTGTAGTTTTTATTTGAGATATTCTTTTTCCACATAGGCCCTTAGCGCTCGAATGTCACTTGCAGTTTCTACAGAAAGGTGTTTCAGAACTGCTCAATCAAAAGTAAGCTTCAACTCTGTTAGTTGAATGCACAGAACAGAAAGAAGTTTCACAGAATGCTTCTGTATAGTTTTTATTTGATATATTTTTTTCCACTATAGGCTCTTTAGCGCTCGAAATGTCAACTTGCAGTTTCCACGGAGACTGTTTCAGAACTGCTCAATCAAAAGGAAGATTCAAATCTGTTAGTTGAAGCACAGAACAGAAAGAAGTTTCGCAGAATGCTTCTGTGTAGTTTTTATTTGAAGATACTCCTTTTTCCCCTACAGGCCCCTTAGCGCTCCTTAATTCAACTTGCAGTTTCTACAGAAAGAGTGTTTCAGAACTGCTCAATCAAAAGCAAGCTTCAACTCTGTTAGTTGAATGGACAGAACAGAAAGAAGATTCACAGAATGCTTCTGTGTAGTTTTTATTTGAAGATATCCCTTTTTCCATATAGGCTCTTAGCGCTCGAAATATCAACTTGCAGTTTCTACAGAAAGAGTGTTTCAGAACTGCTCAATCAAAAGTAAGCTTCAACTCTGTTAGTTGAATGGACAGAACAGAAAGAAGTTTCACTGAATGCTTCCGTGTAGTTTTTATTTGAAGATATTCCTTTTTCCACTATAGGCCCTTAGCACTCTGAATGTCCAGTTGCAGTTTCTACAGAAAGTGTTTCAGAACTGCTCAATCAAAAGTAAGATTCCACTCTGATAGTTGAATGGACAGAACAGAAAGGAGTTTCACAGAATGCTTCTGTGTAGTTTTTATTTGGAGATACCCTTTTTCCACTATTGGCCACTTAGCGTTCAGAATGTCCACATGCAGTTTCTACAGAAAGAGTGTTTCAGAACTGCTCAATCAAAAGTAAGCTTCTACTCTGTTAGTTGAATGCACAGAAAACAAAGAAGTTTCGCAGAATGCTTCTGTGTAGTTTTTATTAGGAGATATTCTTTTTCCACAGTAGGCCCCTTAGCGCTCAGAATGTACACTTGCAGTTTCTACAGAAAGGGTGTTTCAGAACTGCTCAATCAAAAGTAAGCTTCAACTCTGTTAGTTGAATGCACAGAACAGAAAGAAGTTTCACAGAATGCTTCTGTAGTTTTTATTTGCATATATTACTTTTTCCACTATAGGCCCTTAGTGCTCTGAATGTCCACTTGCAGTTTCTACAGAAAGGGTGTTTCAGAACTCTCAATCAAAAGGAAGCTTCAATCTTTTAGTTGAATGCACAGAACAGAAAGAAGTTTCACAGAATGCTTCTGTGTAGTTTTTATTTGAAGATATCACTTTTTCCACTATAGGCCCCTTAGCGCTCCGAATGTACACTTGCAGTTTCTACAGAAAGAGTGTTTCAGAACTGCTCAATCAAAAGTAAGCTTCAACTCTGTTAGTTGAATGGACAGAACAGAAAGAAGTTTCACAGAATGCTTCTGTGTAGTTTTTATTTGAAGATATTCCTTTTTCCACTATAGGCTAGCTTCGCTCGAATGTCACTTGCAGTTTCTACAGAAAGAGTGTTTCAGAACTGCTCAATCAAAAGTAAGCTTCAACTCTGTTAGTTGAATGCACAGAACAGAAAGAAGTTTCACAGAATGCTTCTGTGTAGTTTTTATTTGAAGATATCCTTTTTCCACTAGGCCTTAGCGCTTAATGTCAACTTGCAGTTTCTACAGAAAGATGTTTCAGAACTGCTCAATCAAAAGAATTCAACTCTGTTAGTTGAAGCACAGAACAGAAAGAAGTTTCACAGAATGCTTCTGTGTAGTTTTTATTTGAAGATACCCTTTTTCCTACAGGCCCTTAGCGCTCAATGTCAACTTGCAGTTTCTACAGAAAGAGTGTTTCAGAACTGCTCAATCAAAAGTAAGCTTCAACTCTGTTAGTTGAATGGACAGAACAGAAAGAAGTTTCACAGAATGCTTCTGTGTAGTTTTTATTTGAAGATATTACTTTTTCCACTATAGGCCCCTTAGCTGAATGTCACTTGCAGTTTCTACAGAAAGTGTTTCAGAACTGCTCAATCAAAAGTAAGCTTCAACTCTGTTAGTTGAATGCACAGAACAGAAAGAAGTTTCACAATGCTTCTGTATTTTTATTTGAGATATACTTTTTCCACTATAGGCCCTTAGCTCTGAATGTCCATGCAGTTTCTACAGAAAGAGTGTTTCAGAACTGCTCAATCAAAAGTAAGCTTCAATCTTTTAGTTGAATGCACAGAACAGAAAGAAGTTTCACAGAATGCTTCTGTGTATTTTATTTGAAGATATTTTTTTCCCTACAGGCCCCTTAGCGCCGAATGTCACTGCAGTTTCTACAGAAAGAGTGTTTCAGAACTGCTCAATCAAAAGTAACTTCAACTCTGTTAGTGATGCAACAAAAAAAGAGTATAAGAATTTTCGTTGTAGTTTTTATTTGATGATATCCTTTTTCACTATAGGCTCTTTTAGCGCTCGAAATGTCAACTTGCAGTTTTCACGGAAGACTGTTTCAGAACTTGCTCAATCAAAAGAGATTCAAATCTGTTAGTTGAAAGCACAGAACAGAAAGAAGTTTCGCAGAATGCTTCTGTGTAGTTTTTATTTGAGATACTCCTTTTCCCCTACAGGCCCTTAGCCTTCTAATTTCAACGTGCAGTTTCTACAGAAGAGTGTTTCAGAATGCTCAATCAAAAGAAGCTTCAACTCTGTTAGTTGAATGGACAGAACAGAAGAAGATTCACAGAATGCTTCTGTGTAGATTTTATTTGAAGATATCCTTTTCTCAATATAGGCTCTTTAGCGCTCGAATATCAATTGCAGTTTCTAAAAAGTGTTCAGAACTGGCTCAATCAAAAGTAAGCTTCAACTCTGTTAGTTAATGGAAGAACGAAAGAAGTTTCACTGAATGCTTCCGTGTAGTTTTTTTTGAAGATATTCTTTTTCCACTATAGGCCCTTAGCCTCTGAATGTCCAGTTGCAGTTTCACAGAAAGTGTTTTTCAGAACTGCTCAATCAAAAGTAGATTCCACTCTGATAGTTGAATGGACAGAACTGAAAGGAGTTTCACAGAATGCTTCTGTGTAGTTTTTATTTGGAGATACCCTTTTTCCACTATTGGCCATCAGCGTTCAGAATGTCCACATGCAGTTTCTACAGAAAGAGTGTTTCAGAACTGCTCAATCAAAAGTAAGCTTCTACTCTGTTAGTTGAATGCACAGAAACAAAGTAGTTTCGCAGAATGCTTCTGTGTAGTTTTTATTAGGAGATATTTCTTTTTCCACAGTAGGCCCCTTAGCGCTCAGAATGTACACTTGCAGTTTCTACAGAAAGGGTGTTTCAGAACTGCTCAATCAAAAGTAAGTTTCAACTCTGTTAGCTGAATGCACAGAACAGAAAGAAGTTTCACAGAATGCTTCTGTATAGTTTTTATTTGCATATATTACTTTTTCCACTATAGGCCCATTAGTGCTCTGAATGTCCACTTGCAGTTTCTACAGAAAGGGTGTTTCAGAACTTCTCAATCAAAGGAAGCTTCAAGTCTTTTAGTTGAATGCACAGAACAGAAATGAAGTTTCACAGAATGCTTCTGTGTAGTTTTTATTTGAAGATATACTTTTTCCACTATAGGCCCTTTAGCGCTCGAATGTCACTTGCAGTTTCTACAGAAAGAGTGTTCAGGACTGCTCATCAAAAGTAAGCTTCAACTCTGTTAGTTGAATGACAGAACAGAAAGAAGTTTCACAGAATGCTTATGTGATTTTTTTTGAATATTCTTTTCCACATAGGCCCCTTAGTCTCAGAATGTCACTGCAGTTCTACAGAAAGGTGTTTCAGAAATGCTCTATCCAAGTAAGCTTCAACTCTGTAGTTGAATGCACAGAACAGAAAGAAGTTCACAGAATGCTTCTGTTAGTTTTTATTGAGATATCCTTTTTCCACTATAGGCTCTTTAGCGCTCGAAATGTCAACTTGCAGTTTCCACGGAAAGACTGTTTCAGAACTGCTCAATCAAAAGGAAGATTCAAATCTGTTAGTTGAAAGCACAGAACAGAAAGAAGTTTCGCAGAATGCTTCTGTGTAGTTTTTATTTGAAGAACTCCTTTTTCCCTACAGGCCCCTTAGCCTCCTAATTTCAACTGCAGTTTCTACAGAAAGAGTGTTTCAAACTGCTCATCAAAAGCAAGCTTCAACTCTGTTAGTTTAATGGACAGAACAGAAAGAAGTTCACAGAATGCTTCTGTGTAGTTTTATTTGAAGATATCCCTTTTTCCACTATAGGCTCTTAGCGCTCGAAATGTCAACTTGCAGTTTCTACAGAAAGAGCGTTTCAGAACTGCTCAATCAAAAGTAAGCTTCAACTCTGTTAGTTGAATGGACAGAACAGAAAGAAGTTTCACTGAATGCTTCCGTGTAGTTTTTATTTGAAGATATTCCTTTTTCCACAATAGGCCCTTAGCACTCAGAATGTCCATTGCAGTTTCTACAGAAAGTGTTTTTCAGAACTGCTCAATCAAAAGTAAGATTCCACTCTGATAGTTGAATGGACAGAACGAAAAAGTTTCACAGAATGCTTCTGTGTAGTTTTTATTTGGAGATATCCCTTTTTCCACTATTGGCCGCTAGCGTTCAGAATGTCCACATGCAGTTTCTACAGAAAGAGTGTTTCAGAACTGCCAATCAAAAGTAAGCTTCTACTCTGTTAGTTGAATGCACAGAAAAAAAGAAGTTTCGCAGAATGCTTCTGTGTAGTTTTTATTAGGAGATATTCTTTTTCCACAGTAGGCCCTTAGCGCTCAGAATGTACACTTGCAGTTTCTACAGAAAGGGTGTTTCAGAACTGCTCAATCAAAAGTAAGCTTCAACTCTGTTGGTTAAATGCACAGAACAGAAAGAAGTTTCACACAATGCTTCTGTATAGTTTTATTTGCAGATATTACTTTTTCCACTATAGGCCCCTTAGTGCTCTGAATGTCCACTGCAGTTTCTACAGAAAGGGTGTTTCAGAACTTCTCAATCAAAAGGAAGCTTCAAATCTTTTAGTTGAATGCACAGAACAGAAAGAATTTCACAGAATGCTTCTGTGTACTTTTTATTTGAAGATATTAATTTTTCCACTACAGGCCCCTTAGCTCTCCGAATGTCCACTACCAGTTCCTACAGAAAGAGTGTTTCAGAAATGCTCTATCAAAAGTAAGCTTCAACTCTGTTAGTTGAATGCACAGAACAGAAAGTAGTTTCACAGAATGCTTCTGTGTAGTTTTTATTTGATGATATCCCTTTTTCCACTATATGCTCTTTTGCGCTCGAAATGTCAACTTGCAGTTTCCACGGAAAGACTGTTTCAGAACTGCTCAATCAAAAGGAAGATTCAAATCTGTTAGTTGAAAGCACAGAACAGAAAGAAGTTTCGCAGAATGCTTCTGTGTAGTTTTTATTTGAAGATACTCCTTTTTCCCCTACAGGCCCCTTAGCACTCCTAATTTCAACGTGCAGTTTCTACAGAAAGAGTGTTTCAGAACTGCTCAATCAAAAGCAAGCTTCAACTCTGTTAGTTGAATGGACAGAACAGAAAGAAGATTCACAGAATGCTTCTGTGTAGATTTTATTTGAAGATATCCCTTTTTCCAATATAGGCTCTTTAGCGCTCGAA
Source organism: Nomascus leucogenys (assembly GCF_006542625.1). Classification (NCBI taxonomy): domain Eukaryota; kingdom Metazoa; phylum Chordata; class Mammalia; order Primates; family Hylobatidae; genus Nomascus; species Nomascus leucogenys. The sequence continues at coordinate 7,772 of NW_022097926.1, forward strand.
ATATCAACTTGCAGTTTCTACAGAAAGAGTGTTTCAGAACTGCTCAATCAAAAGTAAGCTTCAACTCTGTTAGTTGAATGGACAGAACAGAAAGAAGTTTCACTGAATGCTTCCGTGTAGTTTTTATTTGAAGATATTCCTTTTTCCACTATAGGCCACTTAGCACTCTGAATGTCCAGTTGCAGTTTCTACAGAAAGTGTTTTTCAGAACTGCTCAATCAAAAGTAAGATTCCACTCTGATAGTTGAATGGACAGAACTGAAAGGAGTTTCACAGAATGCTTCTGTGTAGTTTTTATTTGGAGATACCCCTTTTTCCACTATTGGCCACTCAGCGTTCAGAATGTCCACATGCAGTTTCTACAGAAAGAGTGTTTCAGAACTGCTCAATCAAAAGTAAGCTTCTACTCTGTTAGTTGAATGCACAGAAAACAAAGTAGTTTCGCAGAATGCTTCTGTGTAGTTTTTATTAGGAGATATTTCTTTTTCCACAGTAGGCCCCTTAGCGCTCAGAATGTACACTTGCAGTTTCTACAGAAAGGGTGTTTCAGAACTGCTCAATCAAAAGTAAGTTTCAACTCTGTTAGCTGAATGCACAGAACAGAAAGAAGTTTCACAGAATGCTTCTGTATAGTTTTTATTTGCATATATTACTTTTTCCACTATAGGCCCATTAGTGCTCTGAATGTCCACTTGCAGTTTCTACAGAAAGGGTGTTTCAGAACTTCTCAATCAAAAGGAAGCTTCAAGTCTTTTAGTTGAATGCACAGAACAGAATGAAGTTTCACAGAATGCTTCTGTGTAGTTTTTATTTGAAGATATCACTTTTTCCACTATAGGCCCTTTAGCGCTCCGAATGTCCACTACCAGTTCCTACAGAAAGAGTGTTTCAGAAATGCTCTATCAAAAGTAAGCTTCAACTCTGTTAGTTGAATGCACAGAACAGAAAGTAGTTTCACAGAATGCTTCTGTGTAGTTTTTATTAGGAGATATTTCTTTTTCCACAGTAGGCCCCTTAGCGCTCAGAATGTACACTTGCAGTTTCTACAGAAAGGGTGTTTCAGAACTGCTCAATCAAAAGTAAGTTTCAACTCTGTTAGCTGAATGCACAGAACAGAAAGAAGTTTCACAGAATGCTTCTGTATAGTTTTTATTTGCATATATTACTTTTTCCACTATAGGCTCTTTAGCGCTCGAAATGTCAACTTGCAGTTTCCACGGAAAGACTGTTTCAGAACTGCTCAATCAAAAGGAAGATTCAAATCTGTTAGTTGAAAGCACAGAACAGAAAGAAGTTTCGCAGAATGCTTCTGTGTAGTTTTTATTTGAAGATACTCCTTTTTCCCCTACAGGCCCCTTAGCACTCCTAATTTCAACGTGCAGTTTCTACAGAAAGAGTGTTTCAGAACTGCTCAATCAAAAGCAAGCTTCAACTCTGTTAGTTGAATGGACAGAACAGAAAGAAGATTCACAGAATGCTTCTGTGTAGATTTTATTTGAAGATATCCCTTTTTCCAATATAGGCTCTTTAGCGCTCGAAATATCAACTTGCAGTTTCTACAGAAAGAGTGTTTCAGAACTGCTCAATCAAAAGTAAGCTTCAACTCTGTTAGTTGAATGGACAGAACAGAAAGAAGTTTCACTGAATGCTTCCGTGTAGTTTTTATTTGAAGATATTCCTTTTTCCACTATAGGCCACTTAGCACTCTGAATGTCCAGTTGCAGTTTCTACAGAAAGTGTTTTTCAGAACTGCTCAATCAAAAGTAAGATTCCACTCTGATAGTTGAATGGACAGAACTGAAAGGAGTTTCACAGAATGCTTCTGTGTAGTTTTTATTTGGAGATACCCCTTTTTCCACTATTGGCCACTCAGCGTTCAGAATGTCCACATGCAGTTTCTACAGAAAGAGTGTTTCAGAACTGCTCAATCAAAAGTAAGCTTCTACTCTGTTAGTTGAATGCACAGAAAACAAAGTAGTTTCGCAGAATGCTTCTGTGTAGTTTTTATTAGGAGATATTTCTTTTTCCACAGTAGGCCCCTTAGCGCTCAGAATGTACACTTGCAGTTTCTACAGAAAGGGTGTTTCAGAACTGCTCAATCAAAAGTAAGTTTCAACTCTGTTAGCTGAATGCACAGAACAGAAAGAAGTTTCACAGAATGCTTCTGTATAGTTTTTATTTGCATATATTACTTTTTCCACTATAGGCCCATTAGTGCTCTGAATGTCCACTTGCAGTTTCTACAGAAAGGGTGTTTCAGAACTTCTCAATCAAAAGGAAGCTTCAAGTCTTTTAGTTGAATGCACAGAACAGAATGAAGTTTCACAGAATGCTTCTGTGTAGTTTTTATTTGAAGATATCACTTTTTCCACTATAGGCCCTTTAGCGCTCCGAATGTCAACTTGCAGTTTCTACAGAAAGAGGTTTCAGGACTGCTCAATCAAAAGTAAGCTTCAACTCTGTTAGTTGAATGGACAGAACAGAAAGAAGTTTCACAGAATGCTTATGTGTACTTTTTATTTGAAAATATTCCTTTTTCCACTATAGGCCCCTTAGCTCTCCGAATGTCCACTAGCAGTTACTACAGAAAGAGTGTTTCAGAAATGCTCTATCCCAAGTAAGCTTCAACTCTGTTAGTTGAATGCACAGAACAGAAAGAAGTTTCACAGAATGCTTCTGTGTAGTTTTTATTGGTAGATATGCCTTTTTCCACTGTAGGCTCTTTAGCGCTCGAAATGTCAACTTGCAGTTTCCACGGAAAGACTGTTTCAGAACTGCTCAATCAAAAGGAAGATTCAAATCTGTTAGTTGAAAGCACAGAACAGAAAGAAGTTTCGCAGAATGCTTCTGTGTAGTTTTTATTTGAAGACACTCCTTTTTCCCCTACAGGCCCCTTAGCACTCCTAATTCAACTGCAGTTTCTACAGAAAGAGTGTTTCAGAACTGCTCAATCAAAAGCAAGCTTCAACTCTGTTAGTTGAATGGACAGAACAGAAAGAAGATTCACAGAATGCTTCTGTGTAGATTTTATTTGAAGATATCCCTTTTTCCAATATAGGCTCTTTAGCGCTCGAAATATCAACTTGCAGTTTCTACAGAAAGAGTGTTTCAGAACTGCTCAATCAAAAGTAAGCTTCAACTCTGTTAGTTGAATGGACAGAACAGAAAGAAGTTTCACTGAATGCTTCCGTGTAGTTTTTATTTGAAGATATTCTTTTTCCACTATAGGCCACTTAGCACTCGAATGTCCAGTTGCAGTTTCTACAGAAAGTGTTTTTCAGAACTGCTCAATCAAAAGTAAGATTCCACTCTGATAGTTGAATGGACAGAACTGAAAGAGTTCACAGAATGCTTCTGTGTAGTTTTTATTTGGAGATATCCCTTTTTCCACTATTGGCCACTCAGCGTTCAGAATGTCCACTTGCAGTTTCTACAGAAAGAGTGTTTCAGAACTGCTCAATCAAAAGTAAGCTTCTACTCTGTTAGTTGAATGCACAGAAAAGAAAGAGTTTCGCAGAATGCTTCTGTGTAGTTTTTATTAGGAGATATTCTTTTTCCACAGTAGGCCCCTTAGCGCTCAGAATGTACACTTGCAGTTTCTACAGAAAGGGTGTTTCAGAACTGCTCAATCAAAAGTAAGTTCAACTCTGTTGGTTAAATGCACAGAACAGAAAGAAGTTTACACAATGCTTCTGTATAGTTTTATTTGCAGATATTACTTTTTCCACTATAGGCCCCTTAGTGCTCTGAATGTCCACTGGCAGTTTCTACAGAAAGGGTGTTTCAGAACTTCTCAATCAAAAGGAAGCTTCAAATCTTTTAGTTGAATGCACAGAACAGAAAGAATTTTCACAGAATGCTTCTGTGTACTTTTTATTTGAAGATATTATTTTTCCACTAAGGCCCCTTAGCTCTCCGAATGTCCACTACCAGTTCCTACAGAAAGAGTGTTTCAGAATGCTCTATCAAAAGTAAGCTTCAACTCTGTTAGTTGAATGCACAGAACAGAAAGTAGTTTCACAGAATGCTTCTGTGTAGTTTTTATTTGATGATATTTCACATGCCTTTATTCATTTCTACGAAGGGTTTAGAATTCTCAAAAGAAGTTATTGTTAGCGAATGCACCGAACAGAAAGAATTCAAATGTTCTTATAGCTTTGGCCTCGAAATGTCATTGCAGTTTCCACGGAAAGACTGTTTCAGAACTGCTCAATCAAAAGGAAGATTCAAATCTGTTAGTTGAAAGCACAGAACAGAAAGAAGTTTCGCAGAATGCTTCTGTGTAGTTTTTATTTGAAGATACTCCTTTTTCCCCTACAGGCCCCTTAGCACTCCTAATTTCAACGTGCAGTTTCTACAGAAAGAGTGTTTCAGAACTGCTCAATCAAAAGCAAGCTTCAACTCTGTTAGTTGAATGGACAGAACAGAAAGAAGATTCACAGAATGCTTCTGTGTAGATTTTATTTGAAGATATCCCTTTTTCCAATATAGGCTCTTTAGCGCTCGAAATATCAACTTGCAGTTTCTACAGAAAGAGTGTTTCAGAACTGCTCAATCAAAAGTAAGCTTCAACTCTGTTAGTTGAATGGACAGAACAGAAAGAAGTTTCACTGAATGCTTCCGTGTAGTTTTTATTTGAAGATATTACTTTTTCCACTATAGGCCACTTAGCACTCTGAAATGTCCAGTTGCAGTTTCTACAGAAAGTGTTTTTCAGAACTGCTCAATCAAAAGTAAGATTCCACTCTGATAGTTGAATGGACAGAACTGAAAGGAGTTTCACAGAATGCTTCTGTGTAGTTTTTATTTGGAGATACCCTTTTTCCACTATTGGCCACTAGCGTTCAGAATGTCCACATGCAGTTTCTACAGAAAGAGTGTTTCAGAACTGCTCAATCAAAAGTAAGCTTCTACTCTGTTAGTTGAATGCACAGAAAACAAAGTAGTTTCGCAGAATGCTTCTGTGTAGTTTTTATTAGGAGATATTTCTTTTTCCACAGTAGGCCCCTTAGCGCTCAGAATGTACACTTGCAGTTTCTACAGAAAGGGTGTTTCAGAACTGCTCAATCAAAAGTAAGTTTCAACTCTGTTAGCTGAATGCACAGAACAGAAAGAAGTTTCACAGAATGCTTCTGTATAGTTTTTATTTGCATATATTACTTTTTCCACTATAGGCCCATTAGTGCTCTGAATGTCCACTTGCAGTTTCTACAGAAAGGGTGTTTCAGAACTTCTCAATCAAAAGGAAGCTTCAAGTCTTTTAGTTGAATGCACAGAACAGAATGAAGTTTCACAGAATGCTTCTGTGTAGTTTTTATTTGAAGATATCACTTTTTCCACTATAGGCCCTTTAGCGCTCCGAATGTCAACTTGCAGTTTCTACAGAAAGAGGTTTCAGGACTGCTCAATCAAAAGTAAGCTTCAACTCTGTTAGTTGAATGGACAGAACAGAAAGAAGTTTCACAGAATGCTTATGTGTACTTTTTATTTGAAAATATTCCTTTTTCCACTATAGGCCCTTAGCTCTCCGAATGTCCACAGCAGTTCTACAGAAAGAGTGTTTCAGAAATGCTCATCCCAAGTAAGCTTCAACTCTGTTAGTTGAATGCACAGAACAGAAAGAAGTTTCACAGAATGCTTCTGTGTAGTTTTTATTTGTAGATATGCCTTTTTCCACTATAGGCTCTTTAGCGCTCGAAATGTCAACTTGCAGTTTCCACGGAAAGACTGTTTCAGAACTGCTCAATCAAAAGGAAGATTCAAATCTGTTAGTTGAAGCACAGAACAGAAAGAAGTTTCGCAGAATGCTTCTGTGTAGTTTTTATTTGAAGAAACTCCTTTTTCCCCTACAGGCCCCTTAGCGCTCCTAATGTCAACTTGCAGTTTCTACAGAAAGAGTGTTTCAAAACTGCTCAATCAAAAGCAAGTTTCAACTCTGTTAGTTTAATGGACAGAACAGAAAGAAGTTTCACAGAATGCTTCTGTGTAGTTTTTATTTGAAGATATCCCTTTTTCCACTATAGGCTCATTAGCGCTCGAAATGTCAACTTGCAGTTTCTACAGAAAGAGCGTTTCAGAACTGCTCAATCAAAAGTAAGCTTCAACTCTGTTAGTTGAATGGACAGAACAGAAAGAAGTTTCACTGAATGCTTCCGTGTAGTTTTTATTTGAAGATATTACTTTTTTCCCACAATAGGCCCCTTAGCACTCAGAATGTCCATTGCAGTTTCTACAGAAAGTTTTTTCAGAACTGCTCAATCAAAAGTGAGATTCCACTCTGATAGTTGAATGGACAGAACAGAAACAAGTTCACAGAATGTTCTGTGTAGTTTTTATTTGGAGATATCCCTTTTTCCACTATTGGCCCTTAGCGTTCAGAATGTCCACTTGCAGTTTCTACAGGAAAGAGTATTTCAGAACTGCCAATCAAAAGTAAGCTTCTACTCTGTTAGTTGAATGCACAGAAAAGAAAGAGTTTCGCAGAATGCTTCTGTGTAGTTTTATTAGGAGATATACTTTTTACACTGTAGGCCCCTTAGCGCTCAGATGTACACTTGCAGTTTCTACAGAAAGAGTGTTTCAGAACTGCTCAATCAAAAGTAAGCTTCAACTCTGTTGGTTAAATGCACAGAACAGAAAGAAGTTTCACACAATGCTTCTGTATAGTTTTATTTGCAGATATTACTTTTTCCACTATAGGCCCCTTAGTGCTCTGAATATCCACTGGCAGTTTCTACAGAAAGGGTGTTTCAGAACTTCTCAATCAAAAGGAAGCTTCAAATCTTTTAGTTGAATGCACAGAACAGAAAGAATTTCACAGAATGCTTCTGTGTACTTTTTATTTGAAGATATTAATTTTTCCACTATAGGCCCCTTAGCTCTCCGAATGTCCACTACCAGTTCCTACAGAAAGAGTGTTTCAGAAATGCTCTATCAAAAGTAAGCTTCAACTCTGTTAGTTGAATGCACAGAACAGAAAGTAGTTTCACAGAATGCTTCTGTGTAGTTTTTATTTGATGATATCCCTTTTTCCACTATAGGCTCTTTAGCGCTCGAAATGTCAACTTGCAGTTTCCACGGAAAGACTGTTTCAGAACTGCTCAATCAAAAGGAAGATTCAAATCTGTTAGTTGAAAGCACAGAACAGAAAGAAGTTTCGCAGAATGCTTCTGTGTAGTTTTTATTTGAAGATACTCCTTTTTCCCCTACAGGCCCCTTAGCACTCCTAATTTCAACGTGCAGTTTCTACAGAAAGAGTGTTTCAGAACTGCTCAATCAAAAGCAAGCTTCAACTCTGTTAGTTGAATGGACAGAACAGAAAGAAGATTCACAGAATGCTTCTGTGTAGATTTTATTTGAAGATATCCCTTTTTCCAATATAGGCTCTTTAGCGCTCGAAATATCAACTTGCAGTTTCTACAGAAAGAGTGTTTCAGAACTGCTCAATCAAAAGTAAGCTTCAACTCTGTTAGTTGAATGGACAGAACAGAAAGAAGTTTCACTGAATGCTTCCGTGTAGTTTTTATTTGAAGATATTCCTTTTTCCACTATAGGCCACTTAGCACTCTGAATGTCCAGTTGCAGTTTCTACAGAAAGTGTTTTTCAGAACTGCTCAATCAAAAGTAAGATTCCACTCTGATAGTTGAATGGACAGAACTGAAAGGAGTTTCACAGAATGCTTCTGTGTAGTTTTTATTTGGAGATACCCCTTTTTCCACTATTGGCCACTCAGCGTTCAGAATGTCCACATGCAGTTTCTACAGAAAGAGTGTTTCAGAACTGCTCAATCAAAAGTAAGCTTCTACTCTGTTAGTTGAATGCACAGAAAACAAAGTAGTTTCGCAGAATGCTTCTGTGTAGTTTTATTAGGAGATATTTCTTTTCCACAGTAGGCCCCTTAGCGCTCAGAATGTACACTTGCAGTTTCTACAGAAAGGGTGTTTCAGAACTGCTCAATCAAAAGTAAGTTTCAACTCTGTTAGCTGAATGCACAGAACAGAAAGAAGTTTCACAGAATGCTTCTGTATAGTTTTTATTGCATATATTACTTTTTCCACTATAGGCCCATTAGTGCTCTGAATGTCCACTTGCAGTTTCTACAGAAAGGGTGTTTCAGAACTTCTCAATCAAAAGGAAGCTTCAAGTCTTTTAGTTGAATGCACAGAACAGAATGAAGTTTCACAGAATGCTTCTGTGTAGTTTTTATTTGAAGATATCACTTTTTCCACTATAGGCCCTTTAGCGCTCCGAATGTCACTACCAGTTCTACAGAAAGAGTGTTTCAGAAATGCTCTATCAAAAGTAAGCTTCAACTCTGTTAGTTGAATGCACAGAACAGAAAGTAGTTTCACAGAATGCTTTGTGTATTTTTATTGAATATTTCTTTTTCCACATAGGCCCCTTAGCGCTCGAATGTCACTTGCAGTTCTACAGAAAGGTGTTTCAGAATGCTCAATCAAGTAAGTTTCAATCTGTTAGTGAATGCACGAACAGAAAGAAGTTTCACAGAATGCTTCTGTTAGTTTTTATTTGCATATATTTTTTCCACTATAGGCTCTTTAGCGCTCGAAATGTCAACTTGCAGTTTCCACGGAAAGACTGTTTCAGAACTGCTCAATCAAAAGGAAGATTCAAATCTGTTAGTTGAAAGCACAGAACAGAAAGAAGTTTCGCAGAATGCTTCTGTGTAGTTTTTATTTGAAGATACTCCTTTTTCCCCTACAGGCCCCTTAGCACTCCTAATTTCAACGTGCAGTTTCTACAGAAAGAGTGTTTCAGAACTGCTCAATCAAAAGCAAGCTTCAACTCTGTTAGTTGAATGGACAGAACAGAAAGAAGATTCACAGAATGCTTCTGTGTAGATTTTATTTGAAGATATCCCTTTTTCCAATATAGGCTCTTTAGCGCTCGAAATATCAACTTGCAGTTTCTACAGAAAGAGTGTTTCAGAACTGCTCAATCAAAAGTAAGCTTCAACTCTGTTAGTTGAATGGACAGAACAGAAAGAAGTTTCACTGAATGCTTCCGTGTAGTTTTTATTTGAAGATATTCCTTTTTCCACTATAGGCCACTTAGCACTCTGAATGTCCAGTTGCAGTTTCTACAGAAAGTGTTTTTCAGAACTGCTCAATCAAAAGTAAGATTCCACTCTGATAGTTGAATGGACAGAACTGAAAGGAGTTTCACAGAATGCTTCTGTGTAGTTTTTATTTGGAGATACCCCTTTTTCCACTATTGGCCACTCAGCGTTCAGAATGTCCACATGCAGTTTCTACAGAAAGAGTGTTTCAGAACTGCTCAATCAAAAGTAAGCTTCTACTCTGTTAGTTGAATGCACAGAAAACAAAGTAGTTTCGCAGAATGCTTCTGTGTAGTTTTTATTAGGAGATATTTCTTTTTCCACAGTAGGCCCCTTAGCGCTCAGAATGTACACTTGCAGTTTCTACAGAAAGGGTGTTTCAGAACTGCTCAATCAAAAGTAAGTTTCAACTCTGTTAGCTGAATGCACAGAACAGAAAGAAGTTTCACAGAATGCTTCTGTATAGTTTTTATTTGCATATATTACTTTTTCCACTATAGGCCCATTAGTGCTCTGAATGTCCACTTGCAGTTTCTACAGAAAGGGTGTTTCAGAACTTCTCAATCAAAAGGAAGCTTCAAGTCTTTTAGTTGAATGCACAGAACAGAATGAAGTTTCACAGAATGCTTCTGTGTAGTTTTTATTTGAAGATATCACTTTTTCCACTATAGGCCACTTAGCGCTCAGAATGTCAACTTGCAGTTTCTACAGAAAGAGGGTTTCAGGACTGCTCAATCAAAAGTAAGCTTCAACTCTGTTAGTTGAATGGACAGAACAGAAAGAAGTTTCACAGAATGCTTATGTGTACTTTTTATTTGAAAATATTCTTTTTCCACTATAGGCCCCTTAGCTCTCCGAATGTCCACTAGCAGTTCATACAGAAAGAGTGTTTCAGAAATGCTCTATCCCAAGTAAGCTTCAACTCTGTTAGTTGAATGCACAGAACAGAAAGAAGTTTCACAGAATGCTTCTGTGTATTTTTATTGGTAGATAGCCTTTTTCCACTGTAGGCTCTTTAGCGCTCGAAATGTCAACTTGCAGTTTCCACGGAAAGACTGTTTTCAGAACTGCTCAATCAAAAGGAAGATTCAAATCTGTTAGTTGAAAGCACAGAACAGAAAGAAGTTTCGCAGAATGCTTCTGTGTAGTTTTTATTTGAAGAACTCCTTTTTCCCCTACAGGCCCTTAGCACTCCTAATTTCAACGTGCAGTTTCTACAGAAAGAGTGTTTCAGAACTGCTCAATCAAAAGCAAGCTTCAACTCTGTTAGTTGAATTGGACAGAACAGAAAGAAGATTCACAGAATGCTTCTGTGTAGTTTTATTAGGAATACTACTTTTTTACACTGTAGGCTCTTAGAGTCAGAATGTACACTGCAGTTTCTACAGAAAGGGTTTCAGAATGCTCAATCAAAAAGAAGCTTCAACTCTGTGGTTAAATGCACAGAACAGAAAGAAGTTTACACAATGCTTCTGTATAGTTTTATTTGCAGATATTACTTTTTCCACTATAGGCCCTTAGTGCTCTGAATATCCATGGCAGTTTCTACAGAAAGGGTGTTTCAGAACTTCTCAATCAAAAGAAGCTTCAAATCTTTTAGTTGAATGCACAGAACAGAAAGAATTTTCACAGAATGCTTCTGTGTACTTTTCATTTGAAGATATTAATTTTTCCACTACAGGCCCCTTAGCTCTCCGAATGTCCACTACCAGTTCCTACAGAAAGAGTGTTTCAGAAATGCTCTATCAAAAGTAAACTTCAACTCTGTTAGTTCAATGCACAGTACAGAAAGTAGTTTCACAGGATGCTTCTGTGTAGTTTTTATTTGATGATATCCCTTTTTCCACTATATGCTCTTTTGCGCTCGAAATGTCAACTTGCAGTTTCCACGGAAAGACTGTTTCAGAACTGCTCAATCAAAAGGAAGATTCAAATCTGTTAGTTGAAAGCACAGAACAGAAAGAAGTTTCGCAGAATGCTTCTGTGTAGTTTTTATTTGAAGATACTCCTTTTTCCCCTACAGGCCCCTTAGCACTCCTAATTTCAACGTGCAGTTTCTACAGAAAGAGTGTTTCAGAACTGCTCAATCAAAAGCAAGCTTCAACTCTGTTAGTTGAATGGACAGAACAGAAAGAAGATTCACAGAATGCTTCTGTGTAGATTTTATTTGAAGATATCCCTTTTTCCAATATAGGCTCTTTAGCGCTCGAAATATCAACTTGCAGTTTCTACAGAAAGAGTGTTTCAGAACTGCTCAATCAAAAGTAAGCTTCAACTCTGTTAGTTGAATGGACAGAACAGAAAGAAGTTTCACTGAATGCTTCCGTGTAGTTTTTATTTGAAGATATTCCTTTTTCCACTATAGGCCACTTAGCACTCTGAATGTCCAGTTGCAGTTTCTACAGAAAGTGTTTTTCAGAACTGCTCAATCAAAAGTAAGATTCCACTCTGATAGTTGAATGGACAGAACTGAAAGGAGTTTCACAGAATGCTTCTGTGTAGATTTTATTTGGAGTTAGCCCTTTTTCCAATATTGACCACTCACCGTTCAGAATGTCCACATGCAGTTTCTACAGAAAGAGTGTTTCAGAACTGCTGAATCAAAAGTAAGCTTCTACTCTGTTAGTTGAATGCACAGAAAGCAAAGTAGTTTCGCAGAATGCTTCTGTGTAGTTTTTATTAGGAGATATGTCTTTTTCCACAGTAGGCCCCTTAGCGCTCAGAATGTACACTTGCAGTTTCTACAGAAAGGGTGTTTCAGAACTGCTCAATCAAAAGTAAGTTTCAACTCTGTTAGCTGAATGCACAGAACAGAAAGAAGTTTCACAGAATGCTTCTGTATAGTTTTTATTTGCATATATTACTTTTTCCACTATAGGCCCATTAGTGCTCTGAATGTCCACTTGCAGTTTCTACAGAAAGGGTGTTTCAGAACTTCTCAATCAAAAGGAAGCTTCAAGTCTTTTAGTTGAATGCACAGAACAGAATGAAGTTTCACAGAATGCTTCTGTGTAGTTTTTATTTGAAGATATCACTTTTTCCACTATAGGCCCTTTAGCGCTCCGAATGTCCACTACCAGTTCCTACAGAAAGAGTGTTTCAGAAATGCTCTATCAAAAGTAAGCTTCAACTCTGTTAGTTGAATGGACAGAACAGAAAGAAGTTTCACAGAATGCTTCTGTGTAGTTTTTATTAGGAGATATTTCTTTTTCCACAGTAGGCCCCTTAGCGCTCAGAATGTACACTTGCAGTTTCTACAGAAAGGGTGTTTCAGAACTGCTCAATCAAAAGTAAGTTTCAAATCTGTTAGCTGAATGCACCGAACAGAAAGAAGTTTCACAGAATGCTTCTGTATAGTTTTTATTTGCATATATTTATTTTCCACTATAGGCTCTTTAGCGCTCGAAATGTCAACTTGCAGTTTCCACGGAAAGACTGTTTCAGAACTGCTCAATCAAAAGGAAGATTCAAATCTGTTAGTTGAAAGTACAGAACAGAAAGAAGTTTCGCAGAATGCTTCTGTGTAGTTTTTATTTGAAGATACTCCTTTTTCCCGTACAGGCCCCTTAGCACTCCTAATTTCAACGTGCAGTTTCTACAGAAAGAGTGTTTCAGAACTGCTCAATCAAAAGCAAGCTTCAACTCTGTTAGTTGAATGGACAGAACAGAAAGAAGATTCACAGAATGCTTCTGTGTAGATTTTATTTGAAGATATCCCTTTTTCCAATATAGGCTCTTTAGCGCTCGAAATATCAACTTGCAGTTTCTACAGAAAGAGTGTTTCAGAACTGCTCAATCAAAAGTAAGCTTCAACTCTGTTAGTTGAATGGACAGAACAGAAAGAAGTTTCACTGAATGCTTCCGTGTAGTTTTTATTTGAAGATATTCCTTTTTCCACTATAGGCCACTTAGCACTCTGAATGTCCAGTTGCAGTTTCTACAGAAAGTGTTTTTCAGAACTGCTCAATCAAAAGTAAGATTCCACTCTGATAGTTGAATGGACAGAACTGAAAGGAGTTTCACAGAATGCTTCTGTGTAGTTTTTATTTGGAGATATCCCTTTTTCCACTATTGGCCACTCAGCGTTCAGAATGTCCACATGCAGTTTCTACAGAAAGAGTGTTTCAGAACTGCTCAATCAAAAGTAAGCTTCTACTCTGTTAGTTGAATGCACAGAAAACAAAGTAGTTTCGCAGAATGCTTCTGTGTAGTTTTTATTAGGAGATATTTCTTTTTCCACAGTAGGCCCCTTAGCGCTCAGAATGTACACTTGCAGTTTCTACAGAAAGGGTGTTTCAGAACTGCTCAATCAAAAGTAAGCTTCAACTCTGTTGGTTAAATGCACAGAACAGAAGGAAGTTTGACACAATGCTTCTGTATAGTTTTATTTGCAGATATTACTTTTTCCACTATAGGCCCCTTAGTGCTCTGAATATCCACTGGCAGTTTCTACAGAAAGGGTGTTTCAGAACTTCTCAATCAAAAGGAAGCTTCAAATCTTTTAGTTGAATGCACAGAACAGAAAGAATTTTCACAGAATGCTTCTGTGTACTTTTTATTTGAAGATATTAATTTTTCCACTACAGGCCCCTTAGCTCTCCGAATGTCCACTACCAGTTCCTACAGAAAGAGTGTTTCAGAAATGCTCTATCAAAAGTAAGCTTCAACTCTGTTAGTTGAATGCACAGAACAGAAAGTAGTTTCACAGAATGCTTCTGTGTAGTTTTTATTTGATGATATCCCTTTTTCCACTATATGCTCTTTTGCGCTCGAAATGTCAACTTGCAGTTTCCACGGAAAGACTGTTTCAGAACTGCTCAATCAAAAGGAAGATTCAAATCTGTTAGTTGAAAGCACAGAACAGAAAGAAGTTTCGCAGAATGCTTCTGTGTAGTTTTTATTTGAAGATACTCCTTTTTCCCCTACAGGCCCCTTAGCACTCCTAATTTCAACGTGCAGTTTCTACAGAAAGAGTGTTTCAGAACTGCTCAATCAAAAGCAAGCTTCAACTCTGTTAGTTGAATGGACAGAACAGAAAGAAGATTCACAGAATGCTTCTGTGTAGATTTTATTTGAAGATATCCCTTTTTCCAATATAGGCTCTTTAGCGCTCGAAATATCAACTTGCAGTTTCTACAGAAAGAGTGTTTCAGAACTGCTCAATCAAAAGTAAGCATCAACTCTGTTAGTTGAATGGACAGAACAGAAAGAAGTTTCACTGAATGCTTCCGTGTAGTTTTTATTTGAAGATATTCCTTTTTCCACTATAGGCCACTTAGCACTCTGAATGTCCAGTTGCAGTTTCTACAGAAAGTGTTTTTCAGAACTGCTCAATCAAAAGTAAGATTCCACTCTGATAGTTGAATGGACAGAACTGAAAGGAGTTTCACAGAATGCTTCTGTGTAGATTTTATTTGGAGATACCCCTTTTTCCAATATTGACCACTCACCGTTCAGAATGTCCACATGCAGTTTCTACAGAAAGAGTGTTTCAGAACTGCTGAATCAAAAGTAAGCTTCTACTCTGTTAGTTGAATGCACAGAAAGCAAAGTAGTTTCGCAGAATGCTTCTGTGTAGTTTTTATTAGGAGATATGTCTTTTTCCACAGTAGGCCCCTTAGCGCTCAGAATGTACACTTGCAGTTTCTACAGAAAGGGTGTTTCAGAACTGCTCAATCAAAAGTAAGTTTCAACTCTGTTAGCTGAATGCACAGAACAGAAAGAAGTTTCACAGAATGCTTCTGTATAGTTTTTATTGCATATATTACTTTTTCCACTATAGGCCCATTAGTGCTCTGAATGTCCACTTGCAGTTTCTACAGAAAGGGTGTTTCAGAACTTCTCAATCAAAAGGAAGCTTCAAGTCTTTTAGTTGAATGCACAGAACAGAATGAAGTTTCACAGAATGCTTCTGTGTAGTTTTTATTTGCATATATCACTTTTTCCACTATAGGCCCTTTAGCGCTCCGAATGTCCACTACCAGTTCCTACAGAAAGAGTGTTTCAGAAATGCTCTATCAAAAGTAAGCTTCAACTCTGTTAGTTGAATGCACAGAACAGAAAGTAGTTTCACAGAATGCTTCTGTGTAGTTTTTATTAGGAGATATTTCTTTTTCCACAGTAGGCCCCTTAGCGCTCAGAATGTACACTTGCAGTTTCTACAGAAAGGGTGTTTCAGAACTGCTCAATCAAAAGTAAGTTTCAAATCTGTTAGCTGAATGCACCGAACAGAAAGAAGTTTCACAGAATGCTTCTGTATAGTTTTTATTTGCATATATTAATTTTCCACTATAGGCTCTTTAGCGCTCGAAATGTCAACTTGCAGTTTCCACGGAAAGACTGTTTCAGAACTGCTCAATCAAAAGGAAGATTCAAATCTGTTAGTTGAAAGTACAGAACAGAAAGAAGTTTCGCAGAATGCTTCTGTGTAGTTTTTATTTGAAGATACTCCTTTTTCCCCTACAGGCCCCTTAGCACTCCTAATTTCAACGTGCAGTTTCTACAGAAAGAGTGTTTCAGAACTGCTCAATCAAAAGCAAGCTTCAACTCTGTTAGTTGAATGGACAGAACAGAAAGAAGATTCACAGAATGCTTCTGTGTAGATTTTATTTGAAGATATCCCTTTTTCCAATATAGGCTCTTTAGCGCTCGAAATATCAACTTGCAGTTTCTACAGAAAGAGTGTTTCAGAACTGCTCAATCAAAAGTAAGCTTCAACTCTGTTAGTTGAATGGACAGAACAGAAAGAAGTTTCACTGAATGCTTCCGTGTAGTTTTTATTTGAAGATATTCCTTTTTCCACTATAGGCCACTTAGCACTCTGAATGTCCAGTTGCAGTTTCTACAGAAAGTGTTTTCAGAACTGCTCAATCAAAAGTAAGATTCCACTCTGATAGTTGAATGGACAGAACTGAAAGGAGTTTCACAGAATGCTTCTGTGTAGTTTTTATTTGGAGATACCCCTTTTTCCACTATTGGCCACTCAGCGTTCAGAATGTCCACATGCAGTTTCTACAGAAAGAGTGTTTCAGAACTGCTCAATCAAAAGTAAGCTTCTACTCTGTTAGTTGAATGCACAGAAAACAAAGTAGTTTCGCAGAATGCTTCTGTGTAGTTTTTATTAGGAGATATTTCTTTTTCCACAGTAGGCCCCTTAGCGCTCAGAATGTACACTTGCAGTTTCTACAGAAAGGGTGTTTCAGAACTGCTCAATCAAAAGTAAGTTTCAACTCTGTTAGCTGAATGCACAGAACAGAAAGAAGTTTCACAGAATGCTTCTGTATAGTTTTTATTTGCATATATTACTTTTTCCACTATAGGCCCATTAGTGCTCTGAATGTCCACTTGCAGTTTCTACAGAAAGGGTGTTTCAGAACTTCTCAATCAAAAGGAAGCTTCAAGTCTTTTAGTTGAATGCACAGAACAGAATGAAGTTTCACAGAATGCTTCTGTGTAGTTTTTATTTGAAGATATCACTTTTTCCACTATAGGCCCTTTAGCGCTCCGAATGTCAACTTGCAGTTTCTACAGAAAGAGGGTTTCAGGACTGCTCAATCAAAAGTAAGCTTCAACTCTGTTAGTTGAATGGACAGAACAGAAAGAAGTTTCACAGAATGCTTATGTGTACTTTTTATTTGAAAATATTACTTTTTCCACTATAGGCCCCTTAGCTCTCCGAATGTCCACTAGCAGTTCATACAGAAAGAGTGTTTCAGAAATGCTCTATCCCAAGTAAGCTTCAACTCTGTTAGTTGAATGCACAGAACAGAAAGAAGTTTCACAGAATGCTTCTGTGTAGTTTTTATTGGTAGATATGCCTTTTTCCACTGTAGGCTCTTTAGCGCTCGAAATGTCAACTTGCAGTTTCCACGGAAAGACTGTTTCAGAACTGCTCAATCAAAAGGAAGATTCAAATCTGTTAGTTGAAAGCACAGAACAGAAAGAAGTTTCGCAGAATGCTTCTGTGTAGTTTTTATTTGAAGAAACTCCTTTTTCCCCTACAGGCCCCTTAGCACTCCTAATTTCAACGTGCAGTTTCTACAGAAAGAGTGTTTCAGAACTGCTCAATCAAAAGCAAGCTTCAACTCTGTTAGTTGAATGGACAGAACAGAAAGAAGATTCACAGAATGCTTCTGTGTAGTTTTTATTAGGAGATAATACTTTTTACACTGTAGGCTCCTTAGAGCTCAGAATGTACACTTGCAGTTTCTACAGAAAGGGTGTTTCAGAACTGCTCAATCAAAAGTAAGCTTCAACTCTGTTGGTTAAATGCACAGAACAGAAAGAAGTTTGACACAATGCTTCTGTATAGTTTTATTTGCAGATATTACTTTTTCCACTATAGGCCCCTTAGTGCTCTGAATATCCAGTGGCAGTTTCTACAGAAAGGGTGTTTCAGAACTTCTCAATCAAAAGGAAGCTTCAAATCTTTTAGTTGAATGCACAGAACAGAAAGAATTTTCACAGAATGCTTCTGTGTACTTTTCATTTGAAGATATTAATTTTTCCACTACAGGCCCCTTAGCTCTCCGAATGTCCACTACCAGTTCCTACAGAAAGAGTGTTTCAGAAATGCTCTATCAAAAGTAAACTTCAACTCTGTTAGTTCAATGCACAGTACAGAAAGTAGTTTCACAGGATGCTTCTGTGTAGTTTTTATTTGATGATATCCCTTTTTCCACTATATGCTCTTTTGCGCTCGAAATGTCAACTTGCAGTTTCCACGGAAAGACTGTTTCAGAACTGCTCAATCAAAAGGAAGATTCAAATCTGTTAGTTGAAAGCACAGAACAGAAAGAAGTTTCGCAGAATGCTTCTGTGTAGTTTTTATTTGAAGATACTCCTTTTTCCCCTACAGGCCCCTTAGCACTCCTAATTTCAACGTGCAGTTTCTACAGAAAGAGTGTTTCAGAACTGCTCAATCAAAAGCAAGCTTCAACTCTGTTAGTTGAATGGACAGAACAGAAAGAAGATTCACAGAATGCTTCTGTGTAGATTTTATTTGAAGATATCCCTTTTTCCAATATAGGCTCTTTAGCGCTCGAAATATCAACTTGCAGTTTCTACAGAAAGAGTGTTTCAGAATTGCTCAATCAAAAGTAAGCATCAACTCTGTTAGTTGAATGGACAGAACAGAAAGAAGTTTCACTGAATGCTTCCGTGTAGTTTTTATTTGAAGATATTCCTTTTTCCACTATAGGCCACTTAGCACTCTGAATGTCCAGTTGCAGTTTCTACAGAAAGTGTTTTTCAGAACTGCTCAATCAAAAGTAAGATTCCACTCTGATAGTTGAATGGACAGAACTGAAAGGAGTTTCACAGAATGCTTCTGTGTAGATTTTATTTGGAGATACCCCTTTTTCCAATATTGACCACTCACCGTTCAGAATGTCCACATGCAGTTTCTACAGAAAGAGTGTTTCAGAACTGCTGAATCAAAAGTAAGCTTCTACTCTGTTAGTTGAATGCACAGAAAGCAAAGTAGTTTCGCAGAATGCTTCTGTGTAGTTTTTATTAGGAGATATGTCTTTTTCCACAGTAGGCCCCTTAGCGCTCAGAATGTACACTTGCAGTTTCTACAGAAAGGGTGTTTCAGAACTGCTCAATCAAAAGTAAGCTTCAACTCTGTTGGTTAAATGCACAGAACAGAAAGAAGTTTGACACAATGCTTCTGTATAGTTTTATTTGCAGATATTACTTTTTCCACTATAGGCCCCTTAGTGCTCTGAATATCCACTGGCAGTTTCTACAGAAAGGGTGTTTCAGAACTTCTCAATCAAAAGGAAGCTTCAAATCTTTTAGTTGAATGCACAGAACAGAAAGAATTTTCACAGAATGCTTCTGTGTACTTTTTATTTGAAGATATTAATTTTTCCACTACAGGCCCCTTAGCTCTCCGAATGTCCACTACCAGTTCCTACAGAAAGAGTGTTTCAGAAATGCTCTATCAAAAGTAAGCTTCAACTCTGTTAGTTGAATGCACAGAACAGAAAGTAGTTTCACAGAATGCTTCTGTGTAGTTTTTATTTGATGATATCCCTTTTTCCACTATATGCTCTTTTGCGCTCGAAATGTCAACTTGCAGTTTCCACGGAAAGACTGTTTCAGAACTGCTCAATCAAAAGGAAGA
Organism: Nomascus leucogenys; assembly: GCF_006542625.1. Taxonomy (NCBI): domain Eukaryota; kingdom Metazoa; phylum Chordata; class Mammalia; order Primates; family Hylobatidae; genus Nomascus; species Nomascus leucogenys. The sequence continues at coordinate 26,981 of NW_022097926.1, forward strand.
TTCAAATCTGTTAGTTGAAAGCACAGAACAGAAAGAAGTTTCGCAGAATGCTTCTGTGTAGTTTTTATTTGAAGATACTCCTTTTTCCCCTACAGGCCCCTTAGCACTCCTAATTTCAACGTGCAGTTTCTACAGAAAGAGTGTTTCAGAACTGCTCAATCAAAAGCAAGCTTCAACTCTGTTAGTTGAATGGACAGAACAGAAAGAAGATTCACAGAATGCTTCTGTGTAGATTTTATTTGAAGATATCCCTTTTTCCAATATAGGCTCTTTAGCGCTCGAAATATCAACTTGCAGTTTCTACAGAAAGAGTGTTTCAGAATTGCTCAATCAAAAGTAAGCATCAACTCTGTTAGTTGAATGGACAGAACAGAAAGAAGTTTCACTGAATGCTTCCGTGTAGTTTTTATTTGAAGATATTCCTTTTTCCACTATAGGCCACTTAGCACTCTGAATGTCCAGTTGCAGTTTCTACAGAAAGTGTTTTTCAGAACTGCTCAATCAAAAGTAAGATTCCACTCTGATAGTTGAATGGACAGAACTGAAAGGAGTTTCACAGAATGCTTCTGTGTAGTTTTTATTTGGAGATACCCTTTTTCCACTATTGGCCACTCAGCGTTCAGAATGTCCACATGCAGTTTCTACAGAAAGAGTGTTTCAGAACTGCTCAATCAAAAGTAAGCTTCTACTCTGTTAGTTGAATGCACAGAAAACAAAGTAGTTTCGCAGAATGCTTCTGTGTAGTTTTTATTAGGAGATATTTCTTTTTCCACAGTAGGCCCCTTAGCGCTCAGAATGTACACTTGCAGTTTCTACAGAAAGGGTGTTTCAGAACTGCTCAATCAAAAGTAAGCTTCAACTCTGTTGGTTAAATGCACAGAACAGAAAGAAGTTTGACACAATGCTTCTGTATAGTTTTATTTGCAGATATTACTTTTTCCACTATAGGCCCCTTAGTGCTCTGAATATCCACTGGCAGTTTCTACAGAAAGGGTGTTTCAGAACTTCTCAATCAAAAGGAAGCTTCAAATCTTTTAGTTGAATGCACAGAACAGAAAGAATTTTCACAGAATGCTTCTGTGTACTTTTTATTTGAAGATATTAATTTTTCCACTACAGGCCCCTTAGCTCTCCGAATGTCCACTACCAGTTCCTACAGAAAGAGTGTTTCAGAAATGCTCTATCAAAAGTAAGCTTCAACTCTGTTAGTTGAATGCACAGAACAGAAAGTAGTTTCACAGAATGCTTCTGTGTAGTTTTTATTTGATGATATCCCTTTTTCCACTATATGCTCTTTTGCGCTCGAAATGTCAACTTGCAGTTTCCACGGAAAGACTGTTTCAGAACTGCTCAATCAAAAGGAAGATTCAAATCTGTTAGTTGAAAGCACAGAACAGAAAGAAGTTTCGCAGAATGCTTCTGTGTAGTTTTTATTTGAAGATACTCCTTTTTCCCCTACAGGCCCCTTAGCACTCCTAATTTCAACGTGCAGTTTCTACAGAAAGAGTGTTTCAGAACTGCTCAATCAAAAGCAAGCTTCAACTCTGTTAGTTGAATGGACAGAACAGAAAGAAGATTCACAGAATGCTTCTGTGTAGATTTTATTTGAAGATATCCCTTTTTCCAATATAGGCTCTTTAGCGCTCGAAATATCAACTTGCAGTTTCTACAGAAAGAGTGTTTCAGAACTGCTCAATCAAAAGTAAGCATCAACTCTGTTAGTTGAATGGACAGAACAGAAAGAAGTTTCACTGAATGCTTCCGTGTAGTTTTTATTTGAAGATATTCCTTTTTCCACTATAGGCCACTTAGCACTCTGAATGTCCAGTTGCAGTTTCTACAGAAAGTGTTTTTCAGAACTGCTCAATCAAAAGTAAGATTCCACTCTGATAGTTGAATGGACAGAACTGAAAGGAGTTTCACAGAATGCTTCTGTGTAGATTTTATTTGGAGATACCCCTTTTTCCAATATTGACCACTCACCGTTCAGAATGTCCACATGCAGTTTCTACAGAAAGAGTGTTTCAGAACTGCTGAATCAAAAGTAAGCTTCTACTCTGTTAGTTGAATGCACAGAAAGCAAAGTAGTTTCGCAGAATGCTTCTGTGTAGTTTTTATTAGGAGATATGTCTTTTTCCACAGTAGGCCCCTTAGCGCTCAGAATGTACACTTGCAGTTTCTACAGAAAGGGTGTTTCAGAACTGCTCAATCAAAAGTAAGTTTCAACTCTGTTAGCTGAATGCACAGAACAGAAAGAAGTTTCACAGAATGCTTCTGTATAGTTTTTATTTGCATATATTACTTTTTCCACTATAGGCCCATTAGTGCTCTGAATGTCCACTTGCAGTTTCTACAGAAAGGGTGTTTCAGAACTTCTCAATCAAAAGGAAGCTTCAAGTCTTTTAGTTGAATGCACAGAACAGAATGAAGTTTCACAGAATGCTTCTGTGTAGTTTTTATTTGAAGATATCACTTTTTCCACTATAGGCCCTTTAGCGCTCCGAATGTCCACTACCAGTTCCTACAGAAAGAGTGTTTCAGAAATGCTCTATCAAAAGTAAGCTTCAACTCTGTTAGTTGAATGCACAGAACAGAAAGTAGTTTCACAGAATGCTTCTGTGTAGTTTTTATTAGGAGATATTTCTTTTTCCACAGTAGGCCCCTTAGCGCTCAGAATGTACACTTGCAGTTTCTACAGAAAGGGTGTTTCAGAACTGCTCAATCAAAAGTAAGTTTCAAATCTGTTAGCTGAATGCACCGAACAGAAAGAAGTTTCACAGAATGCTTCTGTATAGTTTTTATTTGCATATATTACTTTTTCCACTATAGGCTCTTTAGCGCTCGAAATGTCAACTTGCAGTTTCCACGGAAAGACTGTTTCAGAACTGCTCAATCAAAAGGAAGATTCAAATCTGTTAGTTGAAAGTACAGAACAGAAAGAAGTTTCGCAGAATGCTTCTGTGTAGTTTTTATTTGAAGATACTCCTTTTTCCCCTACAGGCCCCTTAGCACTCCTAATTTCAACGTGCAGTTTCTACAGAAAGAGTGTTTCAGAACTGCTCAATCAAAAGCAAGCTTCAACTCTGTTAGTTGAATGGACAGAACAGAAAGAAGATTCACAGAATGCTTCTGTGTAGATTTTATTTGAAGATATCCCTTTTTCCAATATAGGCTCTTTAGCGCTCGAAATATCAACTTGCAGTTTCTACAGAAAGAGTGTTTCAGAACTGCTCAATCAAAAGTAAGCTTCAACTCTGTTAGTTGAATGGACAGAACAGAAAGAAGTTTCACTGAATGCTTCCGTGTAGTTTTTATTTGAAGATATTCCTTTTTCCACTATAGGCCACTTAGCACTCTGAATGTCCAGTTGCAGTTTCTACAGAAAGTGTTTTTCAGAACTGCTCAATCAAAAGTAAGATTCCACTCTGATAGTTGAATGGACAGAACTGAAAGGAGTTTCACAGAATGCTTCTGTGTAGTTTTTATTTGGAGATACCCTTTTTCCACTATTGGCCACTCAGCGTTCAGAATGTCCACATGCAGTTTCTACAGAAAGAGTGTTTCAGAACTGCTCAATCAAAAGTAAGCTTCTACTCTGTTAGTTGAATGCACAGAAAACAAAGTAGTTTCGCAGAATGCTTCTGTGTAGTTTTTATTAGGAGATATTCTTTTTCCACAGTAGGCCCCTTAGCGCTCAGAATGTACACTTGCAGTTTCTACAGAAAGGGTGTTTCAGAACTGCTCAATCAAAAGTAAGCTTCAACTCTGTTGGTTAAATGCACAGAACAGAAAGAAGTTTGACACAATGCTTCTGTATAGTTTTATTTGCAGATATTACTTTTTCCACTATAGGCCCCTTAGTGCTCTGAATATCCACTGGCAGTTTCTACAGAAAGGGTGTTTCAGAACTTCTCAATCAAAAGGAAGCTTCAAATCTTTTAGTTGAATGCACAGAACAGAAAGAATTTTCACAGAATGCTTCTGTGTACTTTTTATTTGAAGATATTAATTTTTCCACTACAGGCCCCTTAGCTCTCCGAATGTCCACTACCAGTTCCTACAGAAAGAGTGTTTCAGAAATGCTCTATCAAAAGTAAGCTTCAACTCTGTTAGTTGAATGCACAGAACAGAAAGTAGTTTCACAGAATGCTTCTGTGTAGTTTTTATTTGATGATATCCCTTTTTCCACTATATGCTCTTTTGCGCTCGAAATGTCAACTTGCAGTTTCCACGGAAAGACTGTTTCAGAACTGCTCAATCAAAAGGAAGATTCAAATCTGTTAGTTGAAAGCACAGAACAGAAAGAAGTTTCGCAGAATGCTTCTGTGTAGTTTTTATTTGAAGATACTCCTTTTTCCCCTACAGGCCCCTTAGCACTCCTAATTTCAACGTGCAGTTTCTACAGAAAGAGTGTTTCAGAACTGCTCAATCAAAAGCAAGCTTCAACTCTGTTAGTTGAATGGACAGAACAGAAAGAAGATTCACAGAATGCTTCTGTGTAGATTTTATTTGAAGATATCCCTTTTTCCAATATAGGCTCTTTAGCGCTCGAAATATCAACTTGCAGTTTCTACAGAAAGAGTGTTTCAGAACTGCTCAATCAAAAGTAAGCTCAACTCTGTTAGTTGAATGGACAGAACAGAAAGAAGTTTCACTGAATGCTTCCGTGTAGTTTTTATTTGAAGATATTCCTTTTTCCACTATAGGCCACTTAGCACTCTGAATGTCCAGTTGCAGTTTCTACAGAAAGTGTTTTTCAGAACTGCTCAATCAAAAGTAAGATTCCACTCTGATAGTTGAATGGACAGAACTGAAAGGAGTTTCACAGAATGCTTCTGTGTAGATTTTATTTGGAGATACCCCTTTTTCCATATTGACCACTCACGTTCAGAATGTCCACATGCAGTTTCTACAGAAAGAGTGTTTCAGAACTGCTGAATCAAAAGTAAGCTTCTACTCTGTTAGTTGAATGCACAGAAAGCAAAGTAGTTTCGCAGAATGCTTCTGTGTAGTTTTTATTAGGAGATATGTCTTTTTCCACAGTAGGCCCCTTAGCGCTCAGAATGTACACTTGCAGTTTCTACAGAAAGGGTGTTTCAGAACTGCTCAATCAAAAGTAAGTTTCAACTCTGTTAGCTGAATGCACAGAACAGAAAGAAGTTTCACAGAATGCTTCTGTATAGTTTTTATTTGCATATATTACTTTTTCCACTATAGGCCCATTAGTGCTCTGAATGTCCACTTGCAGTTTCTACAGAAAGGGTGTTTCAGAACTTCTCAATCAAAAGGAAGCTTCAAGTCTTTTAGTTGAATGCACAGAACAGAATGAAGTTTCACAGAATGCTTCTGTGTAGTTTTTATTTGAAGATATAACTTTTTCCACTATAGGCCCCTTAGCACTCCGAATGTCCACTACAGTTCTACAGAAAGAGTGTTTCAGAATGCTCTATCAAAAGTAAGCTTCAACTCTGTTAGTTGAATGACAGAACAGAAAGTAGTTTCACAGAATGCTTCTGTGTAGTTTTTATTAGGAGATATTTCTTTTTCCACAGTAGGCCCCTTAGCGCTCAGAATGTACACTTGCAGTTTCTACAGAAAGGGTGTTTCAGAACTGCTCAATCAAAAGTAAGTTTCAATCTGTTAGCTGAATGCACGAACAGAAAGAAGTTTCACAGAATGCTTCTGTATAGTTTTTATTTGCATATATTTTTTCCACTATAGGCTCTTTAGCGCTCGAAATGTCAACTTGCAGTTTCCACGGAAAGACTGTTTCAGAACTGCTCAATCAAAAGGAAGATTCAAATCTGTTAGTTGAAAGCACAGAACAGAAAGAAGTTTCGCAGAATGCTTCTGTGTAGTTTTTATTTGAAGATACTCCTTTTTCCCCTACAGGCCCCTTAGCACTCCTAATTTCAACGTGCAGTTTCTACAGAAAGAGTGTTTCAGAACTGCTCAATCAAAAGTAAGCTTCAACTCTGTTAGTTGAATGGACAGAACAGAAAGAAGTTTCACTGAATGCTTCCGTGTAGTTTTTATTTGAAGATATTCCTTTTTCCACTATAGGCCACTTAGCACTCTGAATGTCCAGTTGCAGTTTCTACAGAAAGTGTTTTTCAGAACTGCTCAATCAAAAGTAAGATTCCACTCTGATAGTTGAATGGACAGAACTGAAAGGAGTTTCACAGAATGCTTCTGTGTAGTTTTTATTTGGAGATACGCCTTTTTCCACTATTGGCCACTCAGCGTTCAGAATGTCCACATGCAGTTTCTACAGAAAGAGTGTTTCAGAACTGCTCAATCAAAAGTAAGCTTCTACTCTGTTAGTTGAATGCACAGAAAAAAAAGTAGTTTCGCAGAATGCTTCTGTGTAGTTTTTATTAGGAGATATTTCTTTTTCCACAGTAGGCCCCTTAGCGCTCAGAATGTACACTTGCAGTTTCTACAGAAAGGGTGTTTCAGAACTGCTCAATCAAAAGTAAGTTTCAACTCTGTTAGCTGAATGCACAGAACAGAAAGAAGTTTCACAGAATGCTTCTGTATAGTTTTTATTTGCAGATATTACTTTTTCCACTATAGGCCCATTAGTGCTCTGAATGTCCACTTGCAGTTTCTACAGAAAGTGTGTTTCAGAACTTCTCAATCAAAAGGAAGCTTCAAGTCTTTTAGTTGAATGCACAGAACAGAATGAAGTTTCACAGAATGCTTCTGTGTAGTTTTTATTTGAAGATATCACTTTTTCCACTATAGGCCCTTTAGCGCTCCGAATGTCAACTTGCAGTTTCTACAGAAAGAGGTTTCAGGACTGCTCAATCAAAAGTAAGCTTCAACTCTGTTAGTTGAATGGACAGAACAGAAAGAAGTTTCACAGAATGCTTATGTGTACTTTTTATTTGAAAATATTCCTTTTTCCACTATAGGCCCCTTAGCTCTCCGAATGTCCACTAGCAGTTCATACAGAAAGAGTGTTTCAGAAATGCTCTATCCCAAGTAAGCTTCAACTCTGTTAGTTGAATGCACAGAACAGAAAGAAGTTTCACAGAATGCTTCTGTGTAGTTTTTATTGGTAGATATGCCTTTTTCCACTGTAGGCTCTTTAGCGCTCGAAATGTCAACTTGCAGTTTCCACGGAAAGACTGTTTCAGAACTGCTCAATCAAAAGGAAGATTCAAATCTGTTAGTTGAAAGCACAGAACAGAAAGAAGTTTCGCAGAATGCTTCTGTGTAGTTTTTATTTGAAGACACTCCTTTTTCCCCTACAGGCCCCTTAGCGCTCCTAATGTCAACTTGCAGTTTCTACAGAAAGAGTGTTTCAAAACTGCTCATCAAAAGTAAGTTTCAACTCTGTTAGTTTAATGGACAGAACAGAAAGAAGCTTCACAGAATGCTACTGTGTAGTTTTTATTTGAAGATATCCCTTTTTCCACTATAGGCTCATTAGCGCTCGAAATGTCAACTTGCAGTTTCTACAGAAAGAGCGTTTCAGAACTGCTCAATCAAAAGTAAGCTTCAACTCTGTTAGTTGAATGGACAGAACAGAAAGAAGTTTCACTGAATGCTTCCGTGTAGTTTTTATTTGAAGATATTATTTTTTCCACAATAGGCCCTTAGCACTCAGAATGTCCACTTGCAGTTTCTACAGAAAGTATTTTTCAGAACTGCTCAATCAAAAGTGAGATTCCACTCTGATAGTTGAATGGACAGAACAGAAACAAGTATCACAGAATTGTTCTGTGTAGTTTTTATTTGGAGATATCCCTTTTTCCACTATTGGCCGCTTAGCGTTCAGAATGTCCACTTGCAGTTTCTACAGAAAGAGTATTTCAGAACTGCCCAATCAAAAGTAAGCTTCTACTCTGTTAGTTGAATGCACAGAAAAGAAAGAAGTTTCGCAGAATGCTTCTGTGTAGTTTTTATTAGGAGATACTACTTTTTACACTGTAGGCTCCTTAGCGCTCAGAATGTACACTTGCAGTTTCTACAGAAAGGGTGTTTCAGAACTGCTCAATCAAAAGTAAGCTTCAACTCTGTTGGTTAAATGCACAGAACAGAAAGAAGTTTACACAATGCTTCTGTATAGTTTTATTTGCAGATATTACTTTTTCCACTATAGGCCCCTTAGTGCTCTGAATGTCCACTGGCAGTTTCTACAGAAAGGGTGTTTCAGAACTTCTCAATCAAAAGGAAGCTTCAAATCTTTTAGTTGAATGCACAGAACAGAAAGAATTTTCACAGAATGCTTCTGTGTACTTTTTATTTGAAGATATTAATTTTTCCACTATAGGCCCCTTAGCTCTCCGAATGTCCACTACCAGTTCCTACAGAAAGAGTGTTTCAGAAATGCTCTATCAAAAGTAAGCTTCAACTCTGTTAGTTGAATGCACAGAACAGAAAGTAGTTTCACAGAATGCTTCTGTGTAGTTTTTATTTGATGATATCCCTTTTTCCACATAGGCTCTTTATGCGCTCGAAATGTCAACTTGCAGTTTCCACGGAAAGACTGTTTCAGAACTGCTCAATCAAAAGGAAGATTCAAATCTGTTAGTTGAAAGCACAGAACAGAAAGAAGTTTCGCAGAATGCTTCTGTGTAGTTTTTATTTGAAGATACTCCTTTTTCCCCTACAGGCCCCTTAGCACTCCTAATTTCAACGTGCAGTTTCTACAGAAAGAGTGTTTCAGAACTGCTCAATCAAAAGCAAGCTTCAACTCTGTTAGTTGAATGGACAGAACAGAAAGAAGATTCACAGAATGCTTCTGTGTAGATTTTATTTGAAGATATCCCTTTTTCCAATATAGGCTCTTTAGCGCTCGAAATATCAACTTGCAGTTTCTACAGAAAGAGTGTTTCAGAACTGCTCAATCAAAAGTAAGCTTCAACTCTGTTAGTTGAATGGACAGAACAGAAAGAAGTTTCACTGAATGCTTCCGTGTAGTTTTTATTTGAAGATATTCTTTTTCCACTATAGGCCACTTAGCACTCTGAATGTCCAGTTGCAGTTTCTACAGAAAGTGTTTTTCAGAACTGCTCAATCAAAAGTAAGATTCCACTCTGATAGTTGAATGGACAGAACTGAAAGGAGTTTCACAGAATGCTTCTGTGTAGTTTTTATTTGGAGATACCCCTTTTTCCACTATTGGCCACTCAGCGTTCAGAATGTCCACATGCAGTTTCTACAGAAAGAGTGTTTCAGAACTGCTCAATCAAAAGTAAGCTTCTACTCTGTTAGTTGAATGCACAGAAAACAAAGTAGTTTCGCAGAATGCTTCTGTGTAGTTTTTATTAGGAGATATTTCTTTTTCCACAGTAGGCCCCTTAGCGCTCAGAATGTACACTTGCAGTTTCTACAGAAAGGGTGTTTCAGAACTGCTCAATCAAAAGTAAGTTTCAACTCTGTTAGCTGAATGCACAGAACAGAAAGAAGTTTCACAGAATGCTTCTGTATAGTTTTTATTTGCATATATTACTTTTTCCACTATAGGCCCATTAGTGCTCTGAATGTCCACTTGCAGTTTCTACAGAAAGGGTGTTTCAGAACTTCTCAATCAAAAGGAAGCTTCAAGTCTTTTAGTTGAATGCACAGAACAGAATGAAGTTTCACAGAATGCTTCTGTGTAGTTTTTATTTGAAGATATCACTTTTTCCACTATAGGCCCTTTAGCGCTCCGAATGTCAACTTGCAGTTTCTACAGAAAGAGGTTTCAGGACTGCTCAATCAAAAGTAAGCTTCAACTCTGTTAGTTGAATGGACAGAACAGAAAGAAGTTTCACAGAATGCTTATGTGTACTTTTTATTTGAAAATATTCCTTTTTCCACTATAGGCCCCTTAGCTCTCCGAATGTCCACTAGCAGTTACTACAGAAAGAGTGTTTCAGAAATGCTCTATCCCAAGTAAGCTTCAACTCTGTTAGTTGAATGCACAGAACAGAAAGAAGTTTCACAGAATGCTTCTGTGTAGTTTTTATTGGAAGATATGCCTTTTTCCACTATAGGCTCTTTAGCGCTCGAAATGTCAACTTGCAGTTTCTACAGAAAGAGCGTTTCAGAACTGCTCAATCAAAAGTAAGCTTCAACTCTCTTAGTTGAATGGACAGAACAGAAAGAAGTTTCCCTGAATGCTTCCGTGTAGTTTTTATTTGAAGATATTATTTTTTCCACAATAGGCCCCTTAGCACTCAGAATGTCCACTTGCAGTTTCTACAGAAAGTATTTTTCAGAACTGCTCAATCAAAAGGGAGATTCCACTCTGATAGTTGAATGGACAGAACAGAAACAAGTATCACAGAATTGTTCTGTGTAGTTTTTATTTGGAGATATCCCTTTTTCCACTATTGGCCGCTTAGCGTTCAGAATGTCCACTTGCAGTTTCTACAGAAAGAGTATTTCAGAACTGCCCAATCAAAAGTAAGCTTCTACTCTGTTAGTTGAATGCACAGAAAAGAAAGAAGTTTCGCAGAATGCTTCTGTGTAGTTTTTATTAGGAGATACTACTTTTTACACTGTAGGCTCCTTAGCGCTCAGAATGTACACTTGCAGTTTCTACAGAAAGGGTGTTTCAGAACTGCTCAATCAAAAGTAAGCTTCAACTCTGTTGGTTAAATGCACAGAACAGAAAGAAGTTTCACACAATGCTTCTGTATAGTTTTATTTGCAGATATTACTTTTTCCACTATAGGCCCCTTAGTGCTCTGAATGTCCACTGGCAGTTTCTACAGAAAGGGTGTTTCAGAACTTCTCAATCAAAAGGAAGCTTCAAATCTTTTAGTTGAATGCACAGAACAGAAAGAATTTTCACAGAATGCTTCTGTGTACTTTTTATTTGAAGATATTAATTTTTCCACTATAGGCCCCTTAGCTCTCCGAATGTCCACTACCAGTTCCTACAGAAAGAGTGTTTCAGAAATGCTCTATCAAAAGTAAGCTTCAACTCTGTTAGTTGAATGCACAGAACAGAAAGTAGTTTCACAGAATGCTTCTGTGTAGTTTTTATTTGAAGATATCCCTTTTTCCAATATATGCTCTTTAGCGCTCGAAATGTCAACTTGCAGTTTCCACGGAAAGACTGTTTCAGAACTGCTCAATCAAAAGGAAGATTCAAATCTGTTAGTTGAAAGCACAGAACAGAAAGAAGTTTCGCAGAATGCTTCTGTGTAGTTTTTATTTGAAGATACTCCTTTTTCCCCTACAGGCCCCTTAGCACTCCTAATTTCAACGTGCAGTTTCTACAGAAAGAGTGTTTCAGAACTGCTCAATCAAAAGAAAGCTTCAACTCTGTTAGTTGAATGGACAGAACAGAAAGAAGATTCACAGAATGCTTCTGTGTAGATTTTATTTGAAGATATCCCTTTTTCCAATATAGGCTCTTTAGCGCTCGAAATATCAACTTGCAGTTTCTACAGAAAGAGTGTTTCAGAACTGCTCAATCAAAAGTAAGCTTCTACTCTGTTAGTTGAATGCACAGAAAACAAAGTAGTTTCGCAGAATGCTTCTGTGTAGTTTTTATTAGGAGATATTTCTTTTTCCACAGTAGGCCCCTTAGCGCTCAGAATGTACACTTGCAGTTTCTACAGAAAGGGTGTTTCAGAACTGCTCAATCAAAAGTAAGTTTCAACTCTGTTAGCTGAATGCACAGAACAGAAAGAAGTTTCACAGAATGCTTCTGTATAGTTTTTATTTGCATATATTACTTTTTCCACTATAGGCCCATTAGTGCTCTGAATGTCCACTTGCAGTTTCTACAGAAAGGGTGTTTCAGAACTTCTCAATCAAAAGGAAGCTTCAAGTCTTTTAGTTGAATGCACAGAACAGAATGAAGTTTCACAGAATGCTTCTGTGTAGTTTTTATTTGAAGATATCACTTTTTCCACTATAGGCCCTTTAGCGCTCCGAATGTCAACTTGCAGTTTCTACAGAAAGAGTGTTTCAGGACTGCTCAATCAAAAGTAAGCTTCAACTCTGTTAGTTGAATGGACAGAACAGAAAGAAGTTTCACAGAATGCTTATGTGTACTTTTTATTTGAAAATATTCCTTTTTCCACTATAGGCCCCTTAGCTCTCCGAATGTCCACTAGCAGTTCCTACAGAAAGAGTGTTTCAGAAATGCTCTATCCCAAGTAAGCTTCAACTCTGTTAGTTGAATGCACAGAACAGAAAGAAGTTTCACAGAATGCTTCTGTGTAGTTTTTATTGGAAGATATGCCTTTTTCCACTATAGGCTCTTTAGCGCTCGAAATGTCAACTTGCAGTTTCCACGGAAAGACTGTTTCAGAACTGCTCAATCAAAAGGAAGATTCAAATCTGTTAGTTGAAAGCACAGAACAGAAAGAAGTTTCGCAGAATGCTTCTGTGTAGTTTTTATTTGAAGACACTCCTTTTTCCCCTACAGGCCCCTTAGCGCTCCTAATGTCAACTTGCAGTTTCTACAGAAAGAGTGTTTCAAAACTGCTCAGTCAAAAGCAAGTTTCAACTCTGTTAGTTTAATGGACAGAACAGAAAGAAGCTTCACAGAATGCTACTGTGTAGTTTTTATTTGAAGATATCCCTTTTTCCACTATAGGCTCATTAGCGCTCGAAATGTCAACTTGCAGTTTCTACAGAAAGAGCGTTTCAGAACTGCTCAATCAAAAGTAAGCTTCAACTCTTTAGTTGAATGGACAGAACAGAAAGAAGTTTCACTGAATGCTTCCGTGTAGTTTTTATTTGAAGATATTACTTTTTCCACAATAGGCCCCTTAGCACTCAGAATGTCCACTTGCAGTTTCTACAGAAAGTATTTTTCAGAACTGCTCAATCAAAAGTGAGATTCCACTCTGATAGTTGAATGGACAGAACAGAAACAAGTATCACAGAATTGTTCTGTGTAGTTTTTATTTGGAGATATCCCTTTTTCCACTATTGGCCGCTTAGCGTTCAGAATGTCCACTTGCAGTTTCTACAGAAAGAGTATTTCAGAACTGCCCAATCAAAAGTAAGCTTCTACTCTGTTAGTTGAATGCACAGAAAAGAAAGAAGTTTCGCAGAATGCTTCTGTGTAGTTTTTATTAGGAGATACTACTTTTTACACTGTAGGCTCCTTAGCGCTCAGAATGTACACTTGCAGTTTCTACAGAAAGGGTGTTTCAGAACTGCTCAATCAAAAGTAAGCTTCAACTCTGTTGGTTAAATGCACAGAACAGAAAGAAGTTTCACACAATGCTTCTGTATAGTTTTATTTGCAGATATTACTTTTTCCACTATAGGCCCCTTAGTGCTCTGAATGTCCACTGGCAGTTTCTACAGAAAGGGTGTTTCAGAACTTCTCAATCAAAAGGAAGCTTCAAATCTTTTAGTTGAATGCACAGAACAGAAAGAATTTTCACAGAATGCTTCTGTGTACTTTTTATTTGAAGATATTAATTTTTCCACTATAGGCCCCTTAGCTCTCCGAATGTCCACTACCAGTTCCTACAGAAAGAGTGTTTCAGAAATGCTCTATCAAAAGTAAGCTTCAACTCTGTTAGTTGAATGCACAGAACAGAAAGTAGTTTCACAGAATGCTTCTGTGTAGTTTTTATTTGATGATATCCCTTTTTCCACTATAGGCTCTTTAGCGCTCGAAATGTCAACTTGCAGTTTCCACGGAAAGACTGTTTCAGAACTGCTCAATCAAAAGGAAGATTCAAATCTGTTAGTTGAAAGCACAGAACAGAAAGAAGTTTCGCAGAATGCTTCTGTGTAGTTTTTATTTGAAGATACTCCTTTTTCCCCTACAGGCCCCTTAGCACTCCTAATTTCAACGTGCAGTTTCTACAGAAAGAGTGTTTCAGAACTGCTCAATCAAAAGCAAGCTTCAACTCTGTTAGTTGAATGGACAGAACAGAAAGAAGATTCACAGAATGCTTCTGTGTAGATTTTATTTGAAGATATCCCTTTTTCCAATATAGGCTCTTTAGCGCTCGAAATATCAACTTGCAGTTTCTACAGAAAGAGTGTTTCAGAACTGCTCAATCAAAAGTAAGCTTCAACTCTGTTAGTTGAATGGACAGAACAGAAAGAAGTTTCACTGAATGCTTCCGTGTAGTTTTTATTTGAAGATATTCTTTTTCCACTATAGGCCACTTAGCACTCTGAATGTCCAGTTGCAGTTTCTACAGAAAGTGTTTTTCAGAACTGCTCAATCAAAAGTAAGATTCCACTCTGATAGTTGAATGGACAGAACTGAAAGGAGTTTCACAGAATGCTTCTGTGTAGTTTTTATTTGGAGATACCCCTTTTTCCACTATTGGCCACTCAGCGTTCAGAATGTCCACATGCAGTTTCTACAGAAAGAGTGTTTCAGAACTGCTCAATCAAAAGTAAGCTTCTACTCTGTTAGTTGAATGCACAGAAAACAAAGTAGTTTCGCAGAATGCTTCTGTGTAGTTTTTATTAGGAGATATTTCTTTTTCCACAGTAGGCCCCTTAGCGCTCAGAATGTACACTTGCAGTTTCTACAGAAAGGGTGTTTCAGAACTGCTCAATCAAAAGTAAGTTTCAACTCTGTTAGCTGAATGCACAGAACAGAAAGAAGTTTCACAGAATGCTTCTGTATAGTTTTTATTTGCATATATTACTTTTTCCACTATAGGCCCATTAGTGCTCTGAATGTCCACTTGCAGTTTCTACAGAAAGGGTGTTTCAGAACTTCTCAATCAAAAGGAAGCTTCAAGTCTTTTAGTTGAATGCACAGAACAGAATGAAGTTTCACAGAATGCTTCTGTGTAGTTTTTATTTGAAGATATCACTTTTTCCACTATAGGCCCTTAGCGCTCCGAATGTCACTGCAGTTCTACAGAAGAGTGTTTCAGATGCTCAATCAAAAGTAAGCTTCAACTCTGTTAGTTGAATGGACAGAACAGAAAGAAGTTTCACAGAATGCTTTGTGTATTTTTATTTGAAATATCCTTTTTCCACTATAGCCTTTAGCTCGAATGTCACTTGCAGTTCACGGAAAGATGTTTTCAGAACTGCTCAATCAAGGAAGTTCAAATCTGTTAGTTGAATGCACAGAACAGAAAGAAGTTTCGCGAATGCTTCTGTGTAGTTTTAGAAGAACTCCCTATAGCACCCAATTCAACTGCAGTTTCTACAGAAAGAGTGTTTCAGAAACTGCTCAATCAAAAGAAGATTCAACTCTGTTAGTTGAATGGACAGAACAGAAAGAAGTTCACAGAATGCTTCTGTGTAGTTTTATTTGAAGATATCCTTTTTCCACTATAGGCCTTAGCGCTCGAAATTCAACTTGCAGTTTCTACAGAAAGAGTTTTCAGAACTGCTCAATCAAAGTAGAATTCAACTCTGTAGTAATGGACAGAACAGAAAGAAGTTCAAGAATGCTTCGTGTAGTTTTATTTGAGATATTCTTTTCCACTATAGGCCATTAGCACTCGAAGTCCATGCAGTTCTACAGAAAGTGTTTTCAGACTGCTCAATCAAAAGTAAGATTCACTCTGATAGTTGAATGGACAGAATGAAAGGAGTTCACAGAATGCTTCGTGTGTTTTATTTGAGCATACCCCTCAAATGCCACTGTTCAGTTAATCTACAGAAAGTTTCAACGCAACAAGAAGTAGTTGAATGCACAGAACAAAATGCCTTCTGTGTAGTTTATTGAGATATGTCTTTTCCACGTAGGCCCTTAGCGTCAGAATGTCACTTGCAGTTTCTACAGAAAGGGTGTTTCAGAACTGCTCAATCAAAAAAGTTTCAACTGTTAGTGATGCACAGAACAGAAAAAGTTTCACGAATGCTTCTGTAGTTTTTTTGCATATATCTTTTTCCACTAGGTTAGTGCTCCTGAATGTCCACTTGCAGTTTCTACAGAAAGGGTGTTTCAGAACTTCCAATCAAAAGAAGCTTCAAGTCTTTAGTTGAATGCACAGAACAGAATGAAGTTTCACAGAATGCTTCTGTGTAGGTTTTTATTTGAAGATATCACTTTTTCCACTATAGGCCCTTTAGCGCTCCGATGTCCACTGCAGTTTCTACAGAAAGAGTGTTTCAGAATGCTCATCAAAAGTAAGCTTCAACTCTGTTAGTTGAATGCACAGAACAGAAAGTAGTTTCACGATGCTTCTGTGTAGTTTTATTAGGAATCACAGAGGCCCTTAGCGCTCGAATGTCACTTGCAGTTTCTACAGAAAGGGTGTTTCAGAAATGCTCATCAAAAGTAAGTTTCAACTCTGTTAGTGAATGCAGAACAGAAGAAGTTTCACAGAATGCTCTGTGTTTTTATTTGAAATTATTTTCCACATAGGCTCTTAGCCTGAAATGTCAACTGCGTTTCCCCGAAGACTGTTCAGAACTGCTCAACAAAGGAAGATTCAATCGTTAGTTGAAAGCACAGAACAGAAAGAAGTTTCGCAGAATGCTTCGTGTAGTTATTTGAAGATATCCTTTTTCCCCTACAGGCCCCTTAGCACTCCTATTTCAACGTGCGTTCACAGAAAGAGTGTTTCGAACTGCTCAATCAAAAGTAAGCTTCAACTCTGTTAGTTGAATGGACAGAACAGAAAGAAGTTCACAGAATCTCTGTGGGTTTTTATGAAGATATTCCTTTCCAATATAGGCCTTTAGCGCTCGAATGTCCAGCTGCAGTTTCAACAGAAGAGTGTTTCAGAACGCTCAATCAAAAGTAAGCTTCAACTCTGTAGTTGAATGACAGAACAGAAAGAAGCAGTTTCACAGAAATGCTTTCTGTGTCAGTTTATTATTTGAAGATATCTAATCAAAGTATCCACTACTAGGCGCCCTATTAGCGTTCGAATGTCCACATGCAGTTTCTACAGAAAGAGTGTTTCAGAACTGCTCAATCAAAAGTAAGCTTCTACTCTGTAGTTGAATGCACAGAAAGAAAGTAGTTTCGCAGAATGCTTCTGTGTAGTTTTTATTAGGAAGATATTCTTTTTCCACAGTAGGCCCCTTAGCGCTCAGAATGTACACTTGCAGTTTCTACAGAAAGGGTGTTTCAGAACTGCTCAATCAAAAGTAAGTTTCAACTCTGTTAGCTGAATGCACAGAACAGAAGAAGTTTCACAGAATGCTTCTGTATAGTTTTTATTTGCAGATATTACTTTTTCCACTATAGGCCCATTAGTGCTCTGAATGTCCACTTGCAGTTTCTACAGAAAGGGTGTTTCAGAACTTCTCAATCAAAAGGAAGCTTCAAGTCTTTTAGTTGAATGCACAGAACAGAATGAAGTTTCACAGAATGCTTCTGTGTAGTTTTTATTTGAAGATATCACTTTTTCCACTATAGGCCCTTTAGCGCTCCTGAATGTCAACTTGCAGTTTCTACAGAAAGAGTGTTTCAGGACTGCTCAATCAAAAGTAAGCTTCAACTCTGTTAGTTGAATGGACAGAACAGAAAGAAGTTTCACAGAATGCTTATGTGTACTTTTTATTTGAAAATATTCCTTTTTCCACTATAGGCCCCTTAGCTCTCCGAATGTCCACTAGCAGTTCATACAGAAAGAGTGTTTCAGAAATGCTCTATCCCAAGTAAGCTTCAACTCTGTTAGTTGAATGCACAGAACAGAAAGAAGTTTCACAGAATGCTTCTGTGTAGTTTTTATTGGTAGATATGCCTTTTTCCACTGTAGGCTCTTTAGCGCTCGAAATGTCAACTTGCAGTTTCCACGGAAAGACTGTTTCAGAACTGCTCAATCAAAAGGAAGATTCAAATCTGTTAGTTGAAAGCACAGAACAGAAAGAAGTTTCGCAGAATGCTTCTGTGTAGTTTTTATTTGAAGACACTCCTTTTTCCCCTACAGGCCCCTTAGCGTCCTAATGTCAACTTGCAGTTTCTACAGAAAGAGTGTTTCAAAACTGCTCAGTCAAAAGCAAGTTTCAACTCTGTTAGTTTAATGGACAGAACAGAAAGAAGCTTCACAGAATGCTACTGTGTAGTTTTTATTTGAAGATATCCCTTTTCCACTATAGGCTCATTAGCGCTCGAAATGTCAACTTGCAGTTTCTACAGAAAGAGCGTTTCAGAACTGCTCAATCAAAAGTAAGCTTCAACTCTTTAGTTGAATGGACAGAACAGAAAGAAGTTTCCTGAATGCTTCCGTGTAGTTTTTATTTGAAGATATTATTTTTTCCACAATAGGCCCTTAGCACTCAGAATGTCCACTTGCAGTTTCTACAGAAAGTATTTTTCAGAACTGCTCAATCAAAAGTGAGATTCCACTCTGATAGTTGAATGGACAGAACAGAAACAAGTATCACAGAATTGTTCTGTGTAGTTTTTATTTGGAGATATCCCTTTTTCCACTATTGGCCGCTTAGCGTTCAGAATGTCCACTTGCAGTTTCTACAGAAAGAGTATTTCAGAACTGCCCAATCAAAAGTAAGCTTCTACTCTGTTAGTTGAATGCACAGAAAAGAAAGAAGTTTCCAGAATGCTTCTGTGTAGTTTTATTAGGAGATACTACTTTTTACACTGTAGGCTCCTTAGCGCTCAGAATGTACACTTGCAGTTTCTACAGAAAGGGTGTTTCAGAACTGCTCAATCAAAAGTAAGCTTCAACTCTGTTGGTTAAATGCACAGAACAGAAAGAAGTTTCACACAATGCTTCTGTATAGTTTTATTTGCAGATATTACTTTTTCCACTATAGGCCCCTTAGTGCTCTGAATTCCACTGGCAGTTTCTACAGAAAGGGTGTTTCAGAACTTCTCAATCAAAAGGAAGCTTCAAATCTTTTAGTTGAATGCACAGAACAGAAAGAATTTCACAGAATGCTTCTGTGTACTTTTATTTGAAGATATTAATTTTTCCACTATAGGCCCCTTAGCTCTCCGAATGTCCACTACCAGTTCCTACAGAAAGAGTGTTTCAGAAATGCTCTATCAAAAGTAAGCTTCAACTCTGTTAGTTGAATGCACAGAACAGAAAGTAGTTTCACAGAATGCTTCTGTGTAGTTTTTATTTGATGATATCCTTTTTCCACTATAGGCTCTTTTAGCGCTCGAAATGTCAACTTGCAGTTTCCACGGAAAGACTGTTTCAGAACTGCTCAATCAAAAGGAAGATTCAAATCTGTTAGTTGAAAGCACAGAACAGAAAGAAGTTTCGCAGAATGCTTCTGTGTAGTTTTTATTTGAAGATACTCCTTTTTCCCCTACAGGCCCCTTAGCACTCCTAATTTCAACGTGCAGTTTCTACAGAAAGAGTGTTTCAGAACTGCTCAATCAAAAGCAAGCTTCAACTCTGTTAGTTGAATGGACAGAACAGAAAGAAGATTCACAGAATGCTTCTGTGTAGATTTTATTTGAAGATATCCCTTTTTCCAATATAGGCTCTTTAGCGCTCGAAATATCAACTTGCAGTTTCTACAGAAAGAGTGTTTCAGAACTGCTCAATCAAAAGTAAGCTTCAACTCTGTTAGTTGAATGGACAGAACAGAAAGAAGTTTCACTGAATGCTTCCGTGTAGTTTTTATTTGAAGATATTCTTTTTCCACTATAGGCCACTTAGCACTCTGAATGTCCAGTTGCAGTTTCTACAGAAAGTGTTTTTCAGAACTGCTCAATCAAAAGTAAGATTCCACTCTGATAGTTGAATGGACAGAACTGAAAGGAGTTTCACAGAATGCTTCTGTGTAGTTTTTATTTGGAGATACCCCTTTTTCCACTATTGGCCACTCAGCGTTCAGAATGTCCACATGCAGTTTCTACAGAAAGAGTGTTTCAGAACTGCTCAATCAAAAGTAAGCTTCTACTCTGTTAGTTGAATGCACAGAAAACAAAGTAGTTTCGCAGAATGCTTCTGTGTAGTTTTTATTAGGAGATATTTCTTTTTCCACAGTAGGCCCCTTAGCGCTCAGAATGTACACTTGCAGTTTCTACAGAAAGGGTGTTTCAGAACTGCTCAATCAAAAGTAAGTTTCAACTCTGTTAGCTGAATGCACAGAACAGAAAGAAGTTTCACAGAATGCTTCTGTATAGTTTTTATTTGCATATATTACTTTTTCCACTATAGGCCCATTAGTGCTCTGAATGTCCACTTGCAGTTTCTACAGAAAGGGTGTTTCAGAACTTCTCAATCAAAAGGAAGCTTCAAGTCTTTTAGTTGAATGCACAGAACAGAATGAAGTTTCACAGAATGCTTCTGTGTAGTTTTTATTTGAAGATATCACTTTTTCCACTATAGGCCCTTTAGCGCTCCGAATGTCAACTTGCAGTTTCTACAGAAAGAGGTTTCAGGACTGCTCAATCAAAAGTAAGCTTCAACTCTGTTAGTTGAATGGACAGAACAGAAAGAAGTTTCACAGAATGCTTATGTGTACTTTTTATTTGAAAATATTCCTTTTTCCACTATAGGCCCCTTAGCTCTCCGAATGTCCACTAGCAGTTCATACAGAAAGAGTGTTTCAGAAATGCTCTATCCCAAGTAAGCTTCAACTCTGTTAGTTGAATGCACAGAACAGAAAGAAGTTTCACAGAATGCTTCTGTGTAGTTTTTATTGGTAGATATGCCTTTTTCCACTGTAGGCTCTTTAGCGCTCGAAATGTCAACTTGCAGTTTCCACGGAAAGACTGTTTCAGAACTGCTCAATCAAAAGGAAGATTCAAATCTGTTAGTTGAAAAGCACAGAAAGAAAGAAGTTTCGCAGAATCTTCTGTGTAGTTTTTATTTGAAGACACTCCTTTTTCCCCTACAGGCCCACTTAGCGCTCCTAATGTCAACTTGCAGTTTCTACAGAAAGAGTGTTTCAAAACTGCTCAGATCAAAAGCAAGTTTCAACTCTGTTAGTTTAACGGACAGAACAGAAAGAAGCTTCACAGAATGCTACTGTGTAGTTTTTTTGAAGATATCCTTTTTCCACTATAGGC
Organism: Nomascus leucogenys; assembly: GCF_006542625.1. Lineage (NCBI taxonomy): Eukaryota > Metazoa > Chordata > Mammalia > Primates > Hylobatidae > Nomascus > Nomascus leucogenys. The sequence continues at coordinate 47,832 of NW_022097926.1, forward strand.
TCATTAGCGCTCGAAATGTCACTTGCAGTTTCTAACAGAAGAGCGTTTCAGACTGCTCAATCAAAAGTAAGCTTCAACTCTCTTAGTTGAATGGACAGAAACAGAAAGAAGTTTCCCTGAATGCTTCTGTAGTTTTATTGAAGATATTAATTTTTTCCACAATAGGCCCTAGCATCAGAATGTCACTTGCAGTTTCTACAGAAAGTATTTTCAGAACTGCTCAATCAAAGTGAGATTCCACTCTGATAGTTGAATGGACAAGAAAAACAGTATCACAGAATTGTTCTGTGTAGTTTTATTTGAGATATCCTTTTCCACTATTGGCAAGCTAGCGTCAGAATGTCCACTTGCAGTTTCTACAGAAAGAGTATTTCAGAACTGCCAATCAAAAGTAAGCTTCTACTCTGTTAGTTGAATGCACAGAAAAGAAAGAAGTTTCACAGAATGCTTCTGTGTAGTTTTTATTAGGAGATACTACTTTTTACAGTAGGCTCCTTAGCGCTCAGAATGTCACTTGCAGTTTCTACAGAAAGGGTGTTTCAGAACTGCTCAATCAAAA
>NW_022097927.1:0-12876 GCF_006542625.1 Nomascus leucogenys
GCAGATATGGAGGGCCAGCTGTACTGATAGGGGCAACAACATGGATGGTGGCATAATCTCAAAAAAATTATGCTGAGTGAGGCCGGGCAAGGTGGCTCACACCTAGCAGTTTGGGAGGCCGAAACGGGCAGATCACTTGAGGTCAGGAGTTCGAAACCAGTCTGGCCAGCATGGTGAAACTTCATCTCTACTAAAAATACAAAAATTGGCTGGGCATGGTGGCACACGCCTGTAATCCCAGCTACTTGGGAGGCTGAGGCAGGAGAATCACTTGAACATGGGAGGCGGAGGTTGTAGTGAGCTGAGGTCATGCCTCTGCACTGCAGCCTGAGCGACAGTGAGACTCCGTCTCAAAAAAAAAATAAAAAACAATATTAAGTGAAGGAAGTCAAACACAAGAGGCTGCATCCTACATGATTTCATTTATAAGACATTCTGAAAAAGACAAAACTATAGGAACAGAAATCAGATTAGTAGCTAACAGGGGCTGATGGTGGGAGGAAGGGATTGCCTACAAGGGAAATGAGGGGCTTTCTGAGGTGACAGAAATGCTTTATACTGGGAATGTGTGGTGGTTATGTAACTATACATTTGTCAAAACTCATCAAACTATACACTTATAAAGGGTGAATGTTATATGAAAGTTATATCTCAATAAACCTGACTTAAGAAAATAATAAAACAACCTAAAAAAACAACTAAGTAAAAATAAATCTAAGAAAAAATAACTTACAGTTTTTCCAGTTCAACAGTCATCGTGAGAATGTTCTTGAGCGTTGTAAGTGTGATGTGCGTTGTTCCCATGTCTCTGAAGAAGAAAGCCGAAACATTCATGATATGAACCCATTACAAAATTCTGTACTTCAAAGATAATTCAAGGACATGTGATTACTTCAATTTTGGCTTCTCTACAAAACAAGCCACTTCAACAGTTTATTTGCTGTAAAATTCCGAGATCTTATTAAAGAAATTTAAGTTGATCTACATCATCAAATTAATAATATTTAAGAGAACTTACACTTTTTTTTTTACCATTATCTTACTTCTCATTTCATATTGCATTCACCCATCTTGATTTACTCTTTTCTTCCTTTTTAGAATAATGAACACCTATTCCTCTTTGCTTTCTTGGTTAAGTAATATTCCACCATGTGTCTACATGTTCCAAATATACAGGTTCTTCAACACTATTCCTTCCCCTGCTGGCTGTCATGACCATTATACATCCTTTCTTAATCCTTTTCTTTGCCAATAACTTTTTTCAATAACTCAGTTAAAATTTAAATTATGACTTTGTAGCCTAAATGCAAAATACTTTATCTTTGATGACAAATTTAAAAAGCATAAGTCATCTCATGACTCATGAGAGTACTATAGTACTTACAGATATTTTAATGCCGGCAGTTCAAAGAGATATGGATCTTCGACAGCAGTCAGAGGATTGCGATTGAGAATTCTGAAAAATGCAATGAAATTAAAATTACCTGCATTTTCAATGTGTGAAACTGCATAAAAAGTCTATATTCATTTTTTGGTATGGGACTTTTAGTTAAAAAAATAATAATTTTCTGCTTTTACATAATAAATCACCATTAGACTCCGTAAAGCACTATTCCTTTGGGAACTACCTAGGGCTCTAGAAGATAAAGTAGAGGAGAGAAAGCAGGAAAGAAATAGAAAAAAAAAAAAAAGAAGTGGATAGCACAGAAAAAATATGCCACAGAACTTTTCAGGTCAAAAACCCAAGAAATGACTATGTTGGTAGGAAGCCCTGACTCTGTAGGAAACACTATTTCTAGTGTCCTCCATAATTCAAGTTGTTCATCCAAAATTCAAGTTCCTTTTTTTTTTTTTTTGAGATGGAGTCTTGCTGTCGCCCAGGCTGCACAGCAATGGCTCCATCTTGGCTCACTGCAACCTCCACCTCCTGGGTTCAAGCAATTCTCTTGCCTCAGCCTCCTGAGTAGCTGGGATTACAGGTGCCCGCCACCACGCCCAGCTAATTTTTGTATTTTTAGCAGAGACGGGGTTTCATCATGTTGGACAGGCTGGTCACCAACTCCTAACCTTGGGTGATCCACCCCCCTCGGCCTACCAAAGTGTTAGGATTACAGGCGTGAGACACTGCGCCTGACTGCTTGCCTTTCATCTTTATAAAGCTTTTTAAATTTATGGTTTAATTTGCACAGTTAAAGAAAAAAAAGGACCAATTCTTTTGCTTTATAGCCAAAGAAAAAGGGATAAATCTAAGAGGAGGAGCTGGTCAAAACCATACTCCCATCACATACTCCCACTTGTCTTCTTGTATGACATCACAGCCTTTGTTACACTGCATGTAACCACCTATCTACTTGTCAGTCTCCTGGGCTACCAGCTCCTTGAGGGCAGAGACCACATCGTATTGTCATTGTCATCCCTGTGCCTGGCATGATGTCTGAAATTTACTAGGGATTTAATAAATGTTCATTGAATAAACAAATGACATTTTGTTTATCTGTCAATAAAATGAATAAATTCATTTTGATGTGAATTTTTATTCCAAAATGCTGGAATCTATTTTCTTTTTAATTCTTTAAAGTGAACAAGAAAAAGAAAAGAACAGGAAGAAATAAAAATCACCCTTTAGGTTAACCCAAGAATCATCACTGTACTTTTGCAGAAATTATAAAAATAATAATTATTACAGTGAGTATCTATTAGGCTGCTACGTATTTGTGATCAGAATTTCACATTTCATCCTCACAATAACCTTATGTGGTAGATATTATTATTGCCTATTTTATAAATGAGGAACTGAGGCACAGAGAGTTACATAACTTGTCCGAGGTCACCAAGCTATGAAGAAGCAAAGCTGTAATCTGAACTCATGTGTTTAATCTGTATGAAGAAAAAAGGTTTACTTTAACCTTATGGTTTTACAATTTTTTCTTTTCTTTCTTTCTCTCTCTTTTCTTTCTTTCTCTTTCTTCATTTCCCTCCCTCCTCCTTCTTTCACTTCCTTCCCTTCCCTCCCTTCATCCCTTCCTTCCTTCCTTCTTTTGAGTTAAAGTTTCCATTTATTGGCTGGGCCTGGTGGCTTAGGCCTATATCCCAGCACTTTGGGAAGCCAGGCAGGTGGATCATCTGAGGTCAGGAGTTCCGACCCACCTGACCAATGTGGTAAAACCCCTCTCTGTCGCAGCCTAGCTCTGCCGCCCAGGCTTGAGTGTAATGGCATGACTTGGCTCACTGCAAACTCTGCCTCCTGGGTTCAAGTGATTCTCCTGCCTCAGCCTCTGAGTAGCTAGGATTACATGTGCCCACCCCACACCCAGCTAATTTTTGTATTTTTAGTAGAGACAGGGTTTCACCATGTTTGGTCAGGCTGGTCTCAACTCCTGACTTCAGGTGATCCACCCACCTCAGCCTTCAGAAGTGCTGGAATTACAGGCATGAGCCACCGCTCCTGGCCGCCAGATTCTTATGTGGGACTCCCACTGTTATAAAGTGCTTAGTAAAGGTGGTGAGTTTAAGACATTTGTATTGATGCTACCCAAACCTCTTGGTGGAGGGACCTAATGAGCCTGTTCTCTGGTGTGAGGGCAAAAGAAAAACAGACCCTCAGTGTCTCTTCCCTAAGTTAAGCATCAGCAAATTAATGAAGACAGAGAGGAGCATCTGCAGAAACTGCTGCTCTAATCCAGACACATCCTGAACACCTCCCTCTACCTCAAAATGAACTGTGTGAAACTAGATTTCTGAACCACAAGAAAGAAAGGTGGAAAGTATTTTCTAAAGTCAGATGTAGAGGAGAATCTTCACCTTGAGTCTAAAGTCCCCTTCAGGCCATTGAATATACCCACTCTGATTTGCTGGGTATGTTATACAGAGAAATCATAGAATTTTTTCACTTACGGCAGAAGAGTAGTCAGGAAAGTATATGGAATTAAAATAGAGCGATGTATTTTCTTTACAAAATTTTTTTTTGACAATAGCTTAACATAAACACCATTTTGGCCAGGCATGGTGGCTCACACCTGTAACCCCAGCACTTTGGGAGGCTAAGGTGGGCAGATCACCTGAGGTCACAGGAGTTCGAGACCAGCCTGGAGGGGAGGTTGGAGTGCAGTGGCACAATCTCGGCTCATTGCAACTTCCACCTCCCGAGTTCAAGCCATTCTCGACCCTCAGCCTCCCGATAGCTGGGATCACAGGCACCTGCCACACGACCTGCTAATTTTTGTATCTTTAGTAGATAGAGATGGGGTTTCACCATGTTGGCCAGGCTGGTCTCAACTCCTGACCTCAAGTGATCCTCCCACCCGGGCCTCCCAAGTGCTGGGATTATAGGCATGAGCCACTATGTCCAGCCCTACACTTTGGATTTAACTTTGATCCTGCTCATATGCAGAGTTTCAAATGCTTAAATGCTGCAACATTTAGCTGCAAGGAAGAAAGCTTAACACAAAGTCCTCCAGGGAGCAAAAACTGCACCACTACGCCCAGCTAATTTTTTTGTATTTTAGTAGGGATGGGGATTCACTATGTTGGCCAAGCTGGTGTTGAACTCCTGACCTCAGGTGATCCACCCCCTCAGCTCCTAAAGTTCTGGAATTACAGGCCTGAGCCACCCCGCCAGCAACAAGGCTAATTTTGAGGTCACTTGTTTGATGCCTTTTCTTGCCCATGCCATAGGTCAGAACTAGGACAAGCAGAGCACGTCATATAAGCTGCGTAAGTCTTTGGCCTCTTTGTACCTTAGTTTCCCCATTTGAGAAAAACAAATGGATCTTAAGACACGCTTTTCAGAGTTCATAATGGGCTTATATCCAGCTAACCATAATGTATGAGTTTTTATACAAAATAGTTGTTTACACGTATTCATCTTCTATTTCACTTACAAGTTGTGTAAAAACTGCATTCCGTGCCAGGCCTGAAATGTTCCGTGGCTCAGTTCCGTAATTAAATTGCAGCCCAGATTTCTACAAAAAAAGACATAAGCCAAAGGAAAAAAAATTATTTCAGAACATTTATCATTTGCTGTGAGTCTAATTTATATAGGATGGAACATAACCTCAGTCCTTTCTCTGTGCACTAAGGAAATCTCACTGTGGAAGATACTGGCTTATGATTTATACTTTAACATTGCACATGTGGTGCATTAGCTACAAAACAGTGAACGCTCAGTAAGTACCTGTGTTAAGTGGTCTTTATTTCTCTAGAACAGGATTTCACGACTTCAGTACCATCGACATTTTGGACTATATAACTCTTTGCCGTGGGGGTTTGTCTTATACTTGCAGGATGTTTAGCAGCATCTCTGGCCTCTGCCCACCAGATGCCAGGAGCCACAACCACAGTTTTGTCAACCAAAACTGTCTCTGGACATTACCAAATGGCACCTGAGTACAAAATCACACCAGTTGAGAACCACTGCTCTCTGATGATTCACTATGATCTGTGTAATAATTCTCACACTAATCTTTGCTAGAGACAAAAAGGAATTGCTATATAATTTAGTACCTTTCTACTGGTCAAATTTTAATCATATTTCAAAATGAATAGCAAAGAGGTTTATAATTAAGTTTTATAAAAATTCCAAATGTAATAAAGTTATATTTGTAACTTACATATACTGCAAAAATGGTAGTGATTCAAATGTACGTCTTTCAATATACTGTATTTTATTGCAGGATAATCTCTAGGAAAAATAAAATGAAAATATTGCCTTATAAGTTATCAGTGTTGACTAGTATGATAATAGCAAGAGTTTAGAATAATATTGAATACACATTTTTCATCTCGACTGTAAACGTTTGGACCTGTATTTGAACTTTCCAGAGCCCCTAACCCTGCCTGTACCTCTCTAGAGTCTCACCTTCATACTTTTAATAAATAAATATACAATAGACTTTGGAATAATTTTTCCTGAGAGCAGTAGACTTGATTAGATGCCTTTTGTAGTCTCATCAAATCCTAGATTATAAGCTCAAAGCTTTTATCTCTATATATAGTTTCTAATATTAAAATTAATAGCCTCACATTTATACACCTTCCTAGTTTAGGTTGTTTTCCTATGCCACTTCAGTATCAGAAGAAATAAAAGACATCCTTTCACAGCATTTGAAAGGAAGTTACTTAATACATAACTTTGAACTAATATTCAAATCATATTAATACAATTAATTTCTATCATATTAATAGAAATTAATTTTTGGTTTATATTGCTTTAATATTTCATGAAAGCAATTTCTTCAGTTATACAGTGATGGGGCTTTTCCCTCCCTCTTTACCTGGATGGTGTAACATTGGCTGATGTCTCCATCTCTAGTCTCTCCATTCCTAAACTATCCTGCACACGTCTCATATAAACTCTCTAGAAGTGGCTTGCAAAGACCAGCACCTCCTGGGAAATTATTGAAGATGCAAATTCTTGGTCCCACTCTAGACCAACTGAATCAATAACTATGAGGGTGAGTCCAGAACTGAGTTCTAATGTGCCCCCTCAATGACTGTGATGCAGAGCCATCTTACAGCACTGCTGTGATAACACGGTTCCCCATGATGGCTCCTCAGCTTGGCATTCAAAAGCCTAGAAGATCTGGCTCCAATTTCCTACTCTCCCTCCTTGTAATCTACAGGTACTCATGGCATTCCTCGATACTTTCCTGTGTTTTGCCCTTCTCCCATTTCCCTTTGCAAGTTTAGAATATTGTCCCCAAGATGTCTGTCCGATGCTACACAATGGCCCTTCAAAGTCCTATTCAAATGGGATTGTTCTAGTAACATCTTCCTGGGTCCAAACTGAAGTCATTTTCCCCTATTCTATGCTTCAGAAACAATTTATCCTTCCTAGTGCCACATCCATTTCTTCTTCTTTTTTTTTTTTTTTTTTGAGACGGAGTCTCGCTCTGTCGCCTCAGGCTGAGTGCAGTGTGCAATCTCGGCTCACTGCAAGCTCCGCCTCCCGGGTTCACGCCATTCTCCTACCTCAGCCTCTCCGAGTAGCTGGGACTACAGGTGCCCGACACCACGCCCGGCTAATTTTTTTGTATTTTTAGTAGATTCGGGGTTTCACCGTGGTCTCGATCTCCTGACTCGTGATCCGCCCGCTCGGCCTCCCAAAGTGCTGGGATTACAAGCGTGAGAATGTAGTATTTTTCATCCATTTTTTCTGAGCATAAACTCCTTGAAAGCATGGGCTAGGCAATGCTCATCTGCATTGCCCACCATGTTTTAAAACTGACACATGGAAATAAAGTAAATTCAAATATTTGTAAACAAATGAATAGCTGGCCGGGTGTGGTGGCTCATGCCTGTAATCCCAGCACTTTGGGGAGGCTGAGGCGGGTGGATTACAAGGCCAGGATATCGAGACCATCCTGGCTAACAAGGTGAAACCCTGTCTCTATAAAAATACAATAAATTAGCTGGGTGTGGCGGCATGTGCCTGTAGTCCAGCTACTCGGGAGGCTGAGGCAGGAGAATGGAGTGAACCTGGGAGGCAGAGCTGCGGTGAGCCGAGATCGCCACAGCACTGCAGCCTGGGTGATAGAGTGAGACGCCGTCTCAAATAAATAAATAAATAAATAATAAATAAATAATAGCTGGGGGAGTGAGTAGAAGGAAAATGATTATTTTAAAGCAAATGTCGTTTTATTACTTCATGCCTCTGTAGCACTTTGGCATCCACTTGAGGGTCTTTTCACCCACTTTCCTTAAGCCTTTCACATTTGAAAGAATCTGTTTGCAAAAGAGCATCACTAATAAGGATGAATGACATACACACCTCTATGGACAGAGGATAAGAATCAAGCTTTCATAGCAATTGAACATAGTATCTTCTTGTCTCTTAACAGACAGAAGTACTATGCAGGTATCCCTTTCTTGGTAACAGGGCTCGGGAGATAGTTACTGTATAATTAGTGAAGAGTTAGGGGCATTTCTGATATGCTTCTTACTGTAAACATTTCTAGCTCTACCACTTAACCATCATTTTAAACATCTGTTTTAATATAACAATTCCCAAAATGAAATCCTTAATACTAGTCTATTTTCTTGGTAGCTTAATATTCTTGATAATATTATTTCTATAATTCAGCTGATTTCAAATATTTAAATGTTAATTTAATTCCGATTAAATTACTAAAAAATTCTGGATTAATGATGCTCAAATGAATGTAGGTGGTCCATATTTTCTTCTCCTTTAGGCAACAATCTGAAGTTAACTTTAATTCCTTTCATCCTACTAAACCAACTTTTTTCAAATCTTTTTTTGTGAAGGTCAGACAGTAAACATTTTAAGGCTTTGTGGGCCACATATGATCTCTCTCGCATATTTCTCTTTCTTTTTTCTTTCACAGTCCTTTAAAAATGCAAAAACCATTCTTAAACTTAATAGGCTATTAAAAAATAGACCTAAGTTAGATTTGATCTATTGGCTGTAGATTGAATAGAAGTGGTATGTAAATCCTTATAAACAAGGTTCATATGGGTGTCAGTCACTGCTCAGTCTTCTTACCATTGAAATTTTTTCGTCTGTGTTTTGTCTATACAATTTAAAAACTGAAAATGCATAGGACGTAGCTAATGCTAGAGATGGGCGGAGACCCTATACAAACTTACAGAATTGCAGAATTTTTTGCTGGAAGAAATCTTAGAGATTATCTAATTTGAACCCCTTATTCATTTTAAAAATAATATGACTAAAAACTCAAAAAATATGATTAACTAACTTACAAATACTGGAGGGATAGCAGGCCTTCAATGAACGTTATGTAATTCGTCAAATAATTTCACTGAGAATTCTGGAAAATGAAAAAGTTATTCTAGATTAAAATGCAAACTACAACTATTTGCTACACAGGACTATCTCCTGCATGTGGAAAGAGCTGGGTCATGGTCATTTCTAGATTGGTATCTGCTCTGCTTTCATTCAAACCTTTTCTTACATTTTCCTTTTTGTCCATCCTCTCTCACCACCATCACACACACACAGGCAGGCCAACACACACGCAAGCACCACACACAGGCAAGCACAGACACATTGCAAGACACACACACACGCAAGCACACACACACACACAAGCACACACAATACGCAAGCACACACACACACGCAAGCACACACACATATGCAAGCACATACACACAAGCAAGCACACAACACAAGCACACAGCTCCACTCTTCCACCAAATTGTATCTTTAATGACTCTCTAGATCATAAATATACCTTTCAGAATCCAACTCTGGGTGGCACCAAGATCAGCAGAACCTCATTTCTCCTCTCTTTTCCCAACCTTATTATGAAAGCCCCACATGGGACCATGTCAGGGCTGCAAAGTGAAGCCATTCAACTTTTTTTCCCATTCAAAAAAATGTGTAGAACTACAATGTATAAAGTGCACATAATATAATGTTGTTTATAATTTAATTTAATTTAATTTAATTTCTGAGACAGGGTCTCATTCTGTTATCCACACTGGTTCAGACTGCTGGCTCAAGGATCCTCCTGGTCTCCGCCTCCCAAAGTCTTGGGATTGCAGACGAGCACCTCACCCTGGCCAAATTTCAGTTTAATAATTGTAAAGCACAATACCCATGCAAACGTTGTTACAAAAAGATTATTGCTAGCATCCCAGAAGCCCCAGTGTGCCCCTTTCCAATCACATTCCTCTCTCTAACCCTAATAGGTAACCACTACCCTGACTTTCGTAATGATTTTCTTGCTTTTAAAAATGTAGTCCTGGCCTGCGTGGTGGCTCATGCCTGTTAATCCCAGCATTCTGGAAGCCAAGGCACATAATCACCTGAGGTCCTGAGCTCGAGACCAGCCTGTCCAACATGGTGAAATCTGTCTCTACTAAAAATATAAAAATTAGCTGGCATGGTGCGGGCACCTGTAATTCCAGCTACCCAGGAGGCTGAGCAGGAGAATCCCTTGAACCCAGGAGGTGGAACTTGCAGTGAGCCAAGATCGCACCATTGAACCCCAGCCTGGGCAACAAGAACAAAATTCCGTCTCAAAAAATAAATAAAGCAATTCTCCTGCCTCAGCTTCCCAAGTAGATGGGATTATAGGCACCCACCACCATGTCTGGCTAATTTTTGTATTTTCAGTACAGATGGGGTTTCGCCATATTGGCCAGGCTGGTGTGAAACTCCTGACCTCAGGTGATCCACCTGCCTCGACCTCCCGAGGTGCTGGGGTTACAGGTGTGAGCCACTGTACCTAGCATGTGTTTTATTTTTAATTTAGAACTCATGTATGTCTTGTCTATATAAGTCAAACTAATGATGTGACACAAACTGTTGTGAAAAATGTTACTTTGAATGTAAGCATTTTTTCCAAAATCATTTATGTGTCTAAACTAATTCCTTCTATAAATCAGGAAGAAAACGATAAAACAATTCAACAGGAAAATGAACAAAGGACAGAAAACTCAGAGAAGAAACACAAATGTTCAATAAAATATGAAGATATTTAATTAAATTCATGAGGATCAGAAAAATTCAAATTTGGATGGAATCCCTTTTATTCATCCATAACTTCAACAAAAAGTTGGCGAGTACCCAGCAGTGAAAAGGTGTGGGGAAATGAATGCTGTCATATTCTGCTGACAATAGAGTCAGTTGGCACAACGTTTTTGAGGACAATTAAAATTTTGTGTCTACATAGTCTTCACCCCAACTCTTCCATTTCTAGATATCTATGCTACAGGAATACTTGCCCACTAAGCATAATCTAAACATTCATCAATGGGGAAATTATTAAATAAACTATGATGCATCCATACTATGGATTATGCAGGAGTTTAAATGAATGGGGTGACCCTCTAAGTCCTAGAAAGGAAAGAAATTATGAAGTGAAAGAATATCATATGATATAAGTGATACCATGAAGTGAAAGAATCAAGTTGCAAGATGTTACCCTTTATGTAAAGAAAAAAGATTTTAAAAACCACACAACAAATCTATTTTGCTTTATGTAAATATATATGTAGGAAAGTGGGGAAAAGTCTGGAAGCACGTATACTAAACAGAGTAGCATTACCTCAGGAATGAGGGAGTAGGGCACAAGGAGGGTTTTTGTTATACCTGTTATTGCATTTTTGTGCATTAAAAATAGAATCATGGGCTGGGTGTGGTGGCTCATGCCTATAATATGAGCACTTTAGGAGGCCAAGGTGGGAGGATCACTTGAGCCCAGGAGCTCAAGACCAGCCTAAGCAGCATAGGAAGACCCTGTCTCTACAAAAAATACAAAATTAGGTGGCATGCTGGCATGCACCTCTGGTCCCAGCTACTTGGGAGGCTGAGGTGGGAGGATCACTTGTGCCTGGGAGGTGAAGGCTGCAGTGAGATGTGATTGTGCCACTGCACTCCAGCCCAGGGCACAAAGTAAGACCCTGTCTCTGAAAAAAAAAAAAGAGGAAAAAAAGAATATAACCATGTATTATTGGTATGATAAAAAATTTAAATTGCCACTTATTTTAGAGAGAGCCTATCAAATTTAATTTTAAATAACCATAGGATTGCAATCCACAGAGGTTGATTTGGGTATGGAGGGGAAATATCTTTTCTCAGAGGTATGGACCTCAAAATTCTGGACCAAGAAGGATCTTACAATGCAGTTAGTTTTTTGTCATATTTGGAGAGAATATACTCACAGTTTCTCGGTCCAACTGTATGCTTTCCATACATTTCCATCAATGTATGAAATATAGTTTCCTTGGAAATTTCTGTGAAGAAAGACAGTTTATATCCTTGAATAGGCAGGAAAAGAATGAACAGAATAAATAAAAGAATCATGGCAACATTGTCGGGGATATTCAGAAACAGAAAATAGCACCTGCTTTCTCATTTCCAGAGCTATCAGCTTCCCAGTTTGCACAATTCATCAAGAAATAATGCGGGGCCACTGGCACAAAGATGATGAGGCATCTCCCGGAAGCTTAACTTCCTATCCATCCCATCTCTTGGACAGACGATGCCAGTTAATTACTTTGAATGTAAATTTTATCCAAAAGCACTTATGTGTCTAAACAAAATCCTACCAATCAACACAAAAATGGTAAATAATTCAACAGAAAAATGGGCATAAGCTTATCTTTATCGATAAATAAGTAGAAAGAAACCCTATGCCAGGTAACACCAAAGCTTTGCCTTCTGTTGAAACATCCTAGGCTTTTTCTTTCCACTCTTATTACAACTGATCTGATTTAGCCCCTTCACACTTACTCCTACATTTTGCTAGACCTTTCTATTTGTCTCCCTGAAATAAGCTTTTCCTTTTGGGCACTCTACATACGGATTCTAAAATAATCCTTTGCATGTCTATACTTGAACATAAAGCAAAAAAGCAAAATAAAAAAATAATCTTCCTGTTTTCATCATTTAATCTCTCTTGCTTGGAAACTTTCAATGGCTTTCCATACTTCATTGTGTACTCTTTAAGACCCAAGTAAACTTTTAGCTTATCCATGTAGCTTTCCCTGATCTCCACACCTCAAGGACCACAGATTCTGGTAAATTCTAGCACTGATGGTATGCATTATCTTTTAGTAATTAATTCTATATACCTCCCTTTTTATGCCTATTCTCTTTCTTCCCTCCTATCATTTTCATGTTCTGCAGACAATAGCATACTTGCTCCTGGGTTTGACACAAAATGAGTGCTACATATAAAAAGCCAGGGACAAAAATGAGTTCTGGACATAACTAGAGGACTGAGTAATCATGTTAACAGCCAACACTCCTACATATGCTAGGCACTGATGAAGTGTTTCAGATATTCACTCACCTAAATTTCACAACAATCCTATGAAGTGGTAACTAGCATTAATCCCCAGTTTAAAGGTGAGGAATTGAGTCACAGAGCAGAATAACTTGCTCTG
>NW_022097928.1:0-1860 GCF_006542625.1 Nomascus leucogenys
AGATACTGCGAGTGGACATTCGGAGCCCTAAGATGCCTATAGTGGAAAAAAGAATATCTTCAAACATAAACTACACAGAAGAATTCTGTGAAACTTCTTTCTGTTCTGCGCATTCAACTAACAGAGTTGAACCTTACTTTTGATTGAGCAGTACTGAAACACTCTTTCTGTAGAAACCGCTAGTGGACATTCGGACCACTAAGAGGCCTATACTGCCAAATGGAATATTTTCAAATAAAAACTACACAGAAGCATTCTGTGAAACTTGTTTCTGTTCTGTGCATTCAACTAACAGATTTGAACTTTACTTTTGATTTAGCAGTTCTGAGACACTCTTTCTGGAGAAACTGCAAGTGGACATTCGGAGTGCTAAGAAGCTTATAGTTTAAAAAGGAATATCTTGAAATAAAAACTACAGAGAAGCATTCTGTGCAACTTCTTTCTGATCTGTGCATTCAACTAACAGAGTTGAACCTTATTTTTGATTGAGCAGTTCTGAAACACTCTTTCTGTAGAAACTGCAAGTGGATATTCGGAGCGCTAAGAGGCGTATAGTGGAAAAAAGAGTATCTTCAAACATAAACTACACAGAGGCATTCTGTGAAACTTCTTTCTGTTCTGTGCATTCAACTAACAGAGTTGAACTTTACTTTTGATTGAGCAGTTCTGAAACACTCTTTCTGTAGAAACTGCAAATGGACATTCGCAGTGCTAAGAGGCCTGTAGTGGAAAAGGAATATCTTCAAATGAAAACCACACAGAAGCATTCTGTGAAACTTCTTTTTGTTCTGTTCATTCAACTAACGGAATTGAACCTTACTTTCAGTTGAGCAGTTGTGAAACACTCTTACTGTAGAAACTGCAAGTGGACATTCGGAGGGCTAAGAGGCCTATAGTGGAAAAAGGAATATCTTCAAATAAAAACTACACAGAAGCATTCTGTGAAACTTCTTTCTGATCTGCGTATTCAACTAACCGAGTTGAACCTTACTTTTGATTGAGCAGTTCTGAAACTCTCTTTCTGTAGAAACTGCAAGTGGACATTCGGAGCGCTGAGAAGCTTATAGTTTAAAAAGGAATATCTTCAAATAAAAACTACACAGAAGCATTCTGTGAAACTTCTTTCTGTTCTGTGCATTCAACTAACTGAGTTGAACCTTACTTTTGAGTGAGCGGTTCTGAAACACTCTTTCTGTGGAAAGTGCAAGTGGACATTCAGGGCGCTAAGAGGCCTATAGTGGAAAAAGGAATATCTTCAAATAAAAACTACGCAGAAGCATACTCTGAAACTTCTTTCTGATCTGTGCATTCAGCTAACAGAGTTGAACCTTACTTTTGATTGAGGAATTTGAATCACTCTTTCTGTAGATACTGGAAGTCGACATTCGGAGCAATATATCTTGAATATATTTTCACTTTAATCATAAGAGTATAACACTAAGGGAACATGCCTGCAATTCCCGAAGGTTTGATTTTATCTTACATGCAGTTCATTATCCAGTCAGTAAGTGTTTGTTGTTCTCGATCCTGTGCCAAGTGCTGGGAATTGAGGGATGACGACGAAGGAGTAGAAACTCTGCCTATTGAGATACTATTCTAAAGGCTCTCCTCAGTATAATTTAGTAATAACAAATAGAGGAGATACTGACATGTTATAATATATGCTATGAAGAAAAATCAGATTGAGGATTTTTAAAAGTGGTTGAAGATGAAGTGAGATAAGGTGGGATCAATAAAGGCCAGTTTGAGAAAATTAATCTCAGGCCTGAAAGAAGAGAAGATGAGAAGAGAATTCCAGGCAACCAGAACAACACATGACAAGGCCTTCTAACAGAGAATGTTCATCGTGTATGAGTAATA